>NW_025407824.1:771956-919366 GCF_003324165.1 Naegleria lovaniensis
TTAACCTTTCTGCGATCAAAAGCAAAATATTCTTCTTGTTGTTTGAAATTGGAAATGACCGATAAATGGGTTAGACTGTAACAACGAGTGAGTGTCGTCCAGCCGACTTAATTTATCGAACCGAATCAATCCGGGAATCACTGCCGAGCTACGCCAAGTACAACACGGTACAAGATAGCATTCATAAGGAGCGAAACCGTAAAACGTGATACTTTTGAGTGCACTTGAATACGTTGAGTGAAAGTAAGGAGGAAGCGAAAACACACGAATTGTGGTTTTTATTTTTTTTAAAAAAAATTGAAAAAATGATAAGCGGTAAAGTCGCACGATTGATCGTCTTCGGAAGACATTCCTCTCTGGAATTCAGCAAATTGACAGCATGTGCTGCCATCACAAACAAGTGTTACTACTCGACCTATTCCTCTTCTTCCAATGCAGTGATGGTCATGGAATGGTATCGAAAATTGATTAAAAAAGCATCATTCATTCCGAACCAAGCAAAACGAAAACAAATATTGCAGCAAATTAAAAAAGAATTTAAAGATACCACAGAGGTGTCGTCATCATCTAATTGGATTAAAAAAGCAGAGGAAGCTCTTCAATTTTTGACAATGATTACACCAAAGACACCAACCTCCAAACAAGGCACTCCCTCTACATCACACTCTCACAACGATGGTATTGTAAAATATGTAAAAATTGATGGGGAATGGGTAGATGTCAGATATGTAGATCCAGAAAAATTACAAAAAAAAGACACTGCTTATATGAAAGGTGGATCTGAAGACAGTTTTTCTCAATCACCATCTTCACCTTGCCCTCCTGGAGGATGTGGCAGATGCCAATTTTAATTTCGACTTTTGTTTTTCGACTCATTCTACTCCCTCCCGAAACAGAATAATTGTTTACAGATTTTTTCAAAATTAAGTGACACTTTCACAGTAAAAACATTTCACAGTGTCAAATCAAGACATGACATTCCCTTAGTATTTTCCAAATACTTGCGCAACAAGTCTCGCTCCTTACTACCTTTACAGCACACCAAACATGAGCCGTCACCTCCACTACCCACTCCTTTTCCACCATAGGTTAATTCTTGCAGAGTGACATCGTGCAATATCGAGTGAAGTATTGGGGCAGTCAACTCGCTGGGACATAGCGGAGACAAATTTCGGTCAAACAAATTCTGAGCTGTGCTAAATAACTTTCCCAATTCGTGTGCATTGTGTTGTTCAACAAAATCCAGTGCTTGTTGGCATATTTTCACGTTTTCTACGAGAAGATATTCTCTAGCATTGTTGACAAGTTGAGCATCTATGATAGTGGCGTCACTTGGAGAAAAAGCTTTGTTGAGATCTTTTAAAATTTTCACCGTGTCTTTGGAGGCATTGAGATCAATGAGAAGCATGTAAATTTTGCGATCTGAAAAATTGTCGTTTTGTGTCTCATCATGGTTATGGGTTAGATTGTCACTGCATGTAGTATTCGTTAAACTATTGGTAGTAGTACTTGAACAGACATGCTCATATATGGTTTGTTGTTGATTTTCACTCAAAATGTGAAGAGAATTCTTTTCACGAGGAATCATTTTCTCAATGCACATAGATGAATCCGAATTAAATCGAATGGATAGGCAGAGAGCCACATCTCCATAAGCACAAGCGTGATCGAGCTTTCCACATTCACTTCCAATTGACCTCTCACCCAAGAAGGCTATTTCAATTTCTTTTTCAACACTCCAATTTAGGTTGTAGCATTGATTGAAAATTCGAGCGATCAAAACGCAAATTGCAGCACTCGAACTCACACCCTTTCCCATTGGTAGTGTGGTTTTATAATTGTGACAATATAAACTCTTCTTAGAAATTGCAATTTTCTCCACCACTTGTGAATCAGAAAAAATCTCTTTCAATATTCCAATCATGTAAGAATAAAATTTTACATCCGATACATGTGAAAAGAAATTATCCTGTTTCAATAATTCGCTCAATGGCATTTCATACAAATCTCTCAATGTAAAAACTAGTCGATTTGATTTTACGAGAGTGGTATTTTCTGTTTCAAAAGTAAAATTCAATTCACGTAATAATTGTAATTTCGGAATGGAATTCGACTTTTCTGTTTCATACTCTAATTGATCCTCACGAGTAGTGGTTATAAAATCCTCTCTCACTCGTATATGAATTCCTTGATCTGTAGGACAAATTAAAGCAAGACCATAATACGGACATGATGAAGAGAGATCAGTATCAACTTTATCAGTGCAGCATGATTGCGACCACAAGGAGCGCTGATGTTGTTGCAACGACTTGTTATACTCGGAAATGGCAGCCCAATCACTATGTTCTCCAACCAAGCATATCCGACCAGGCATGAAGAATTCTTTGAACTCGGCATCTTGATCAACGGCATGACTAATTTCGCTGAAATACATTTTTTTTTAAATTAAGGTTAGTAAACGTGCTTTTCACTACATGAACATCAGAGATGGGCGTATGAGGACTTGATCTGATTTCATTAAAAGTTGAAGGAGGAAGGGTACATTAAGGTACTTGAGAGTGCTGTTACTGCAATTCTGGTTGGAGCATTGACAATTAAAAAGGATTTTTACTGAAAAAGAGGACTTGGATGCTTTGTATATTGATACGGGTACTTCATCGGTTGTAGAGTTGAAACTTTGATCTTCAAATTGATCCGTGAACAACTTTGTTGAACGGCCAGAGCATTGTAAAAAATAAAAGTCGGTTGACTTGAAAAGTTTTTTTTTCGAAAAAAAAACTAGAGACTCTCCACACCCACACACCATGGCAGGAAAAGGAAGAAAACAATTATCAAAGGATGAAAAGCAAAAGTTGAAGGAACAATACATTGAAACCTTCATCAACATGCTTGACAAGTACTCCAAGATTATCTTTGTCGAAGCAAACAATGTGAGATCCAGACAAATGGCTGATATCAGAACCGGTTTGAGAGGAAAGGGTGAATTGCTCATGGGTAAGAACACCCTCATGAAGAAGGCTATCAAGGTCTTGATGTCCGACTCTGAAGGAAAGTACAAGTCTTTGGCCAGCAAGGCTCAAGATCTCGTCAAGATCCCACCTCTCCTCAAGGGTAACGTTGGTTTGGTCTTTACCAATGGTGATTTGAATGAAGTCAAGGACATTATCATGTCCTACAAGGTCGGTGCCCCAGCCAAGCAAGGTGCCATCTCACCAGTCACTGTCATTATTCCAGCAGTGAACACTGGTTTGGAACCAACAAAGACCTCTTTCTTCCAAGCTTTGAACATTAACACCAAGATTACCAAGGGTACTGTCGAAATTATCAAGGAACACACCCTCTTGAAGCCTGGAGACAAGGTCGGTAACTCTGAGGCTGCTTTGTTGCAAATGATGAACATTAAGCCTTTCGAATATGGTTTGGTCATGGTTAACATTTATGACAATGGTGCAATTTACTCACCATCTGTTCTCAGCTTGACTGATGCTGTTTTGGAAGAGAAGGTCAGAGATGCTGCCAACAATGTTGCTTCTATCGGTTTGGCTTTGGATATTCCAAACGAAGCTTCTATTCCTCACTCTGTTGCCAACGTTTTCAAGAACTTGTTGGCTATTGCTGCTGGTACCGAATTCTCATTCAAGCAAGCTGAAAAGGTTAAGGAATTCCTTGCTGATCCAAGCAAGTTTGCCTCTGCTTTGCCAGCTGCTACTGCTACTACCACCACTACTACAGTTGAGGATAAGAAGAAGGACGAAACTGAATCTGAAGATGATGCTGACGCATTTGGTGGTCTCTTCTAAATGACTCTCAGACGACAAAAAAACAGTCTATTTGAGGATGCCTTAAATAAGTTTATGTGGTTAAACGAAGGACCATATCTTTGGTGTAGCGCTGACGGTCACTTCGGGACTCTAGTAACCTTCCATATTATTTAATAAATCCAAAAAATATTCTGTAAATTTGTTGTGCACCAACCACTCAACAAAAGCTTTGCTTATTTCCTAAAATGTGGTCAAATGAAAAATTCATTAACGATTGAAATTGCCTTTTCACTTTCTCTTCTTTGGCTTGGCGTTTGGGGCTGATGTTTTTTGCGAGACTGAATCTAACTTTTCCTTAATCTTCTCTTCAGCCAGCATGGTGAACATGAGTTGTTGATTTTCTTGTGACATGTATTCTCCAAGCAAGTATTGTTTCAAATCAGTGAACCTATTTTCGTTCATGGTGGAATAATCTTCAATACTCTTTGGAAACGGCGATGCAAAATCGTGCGTTCGATTGTTGGCACTGACAAATATAATGCTCACTTCTTTCATGAGATAGGTTGCAATTTGCTCTCTGGTTGGAAGACATTCACTCCAAGCGCTCATCTCATTGTACACATAATTGATCAAGTTCATATTTTCCATGGTAAGGCAATACAACCTGGCAATGATTGCCTGGAAAATCATCCATGGCATGACATTGGTTCTATACGCAATATTCAATTTTTGATAAATTTCCTGTGCAATTTCCAACAGCACACATTGAATATATTTCAAAGTTTGGCTTAATTGTAAGATATTAAAGAGACATTCATCGACAGCATCCAAAATGATTTTGCAATTCGAAAAGGTAACTTCCAACCGTTTCTGATTTTTTGAATCATCCTTTTCAATGACCATATGTTCATCAATTCTCGCCAGTGATTTTCTCAATTCCTTTCCAGATAATCTTGTCATGTGTTTTTTAATAAATTTGTTCAATTTGATTATTTTCTGTGTATGATTTTCATTACGATAGGAAATTCCAAATCTCTTTTTCAATAAATCAATAATTTCTCCTTCATATTCATAAAACGAATAACTGGATTTGTATTTGGTAAAAACATCATGCAAGGATTGATTGGATTTATCATCATCGAGATCCGAATAAAACAGATTTAATCGTTCCCGAACGGAAAGAAATCGTTGTTGAAACTTCTCTCCGTCCGAGTAAATCGCAAATTGCATAACAATGGCTTCATCGTTATGCAGGGCGAGAGTTTTTTCAATTTTTGATAATTCTCTGAGCGTTATTGTGGCTTGTTCAACATTGGAGGAAGGATGCTCCTCTTGTTTGTGGTCGCTATTGTTGGCGGCAGTGTTTCGAGGCCGCTGTACAAACATTTTCTTGAGGTTGACTTTGACCCCGAAAGACCTGCAGGTACCACAGAAAAGGTTGCCAGTTTTATAAATTAACGAGAACCTCATTTTTCTATAATGTAAATCCCGTGTAGTCCAATGGTTAGGATACCTGGCTTTCACCCAGGAGGTCCGGGTTCGATTCCCGGCATGGGAGCTACTTTTTACTCTTTGGCCCAGGAATTATGCTTGTGGAGAGAAATTGACAAACAAATTCAACAGAAGAAACAACACAGAAAGGAAAATATTAAATTAGAAAAAATAAAATTCTTTTAGTCTTCATGACATCTTCAACAAACAGTGATCACTTCTACATCAAAATACGGACTACCTCCTTCTTTCACAATCCGTTCCATCACGCCACATATTAAGCTTTTCCGCTCATGAAAATGTTTGCCATAGGTATTTACAAATATTGAATTAAGGTAACATAATTCCCTCACAAACGACGAAAATGTAGGAATGGGTTTCAACAAACCGTGTTCATCCTTAGATTGTTCAATAAAACTCATATCATCGTGTTGCATATATGCGATACAGTAATCTGTTAATTGTGACAAGTACTTATAGGTCACACTGGAACACATAATTCTATAACCTTCAAACACATAAAATAACGCAAAAGAATGATCGCAAATCAATGTAGCCATGCTTTGTGGAGTTATTGTGTGCTTAAAGTCCAATTTCACACATGCGATCGTTGCAAAAATTTCTCTCAAACTTGTTGGAAACACATAATGATATTGAGTGACAAAGCTTTTCAGTACATGAGTGAATAATTGTTTAGAATTTGCAATCATATTCTCACTCACATGTTTGTATCGTTGGACACATGGCTTTCCATTAATTTCATATTGTCGAGCCTCATCGATGGAGTCCGAAACCAACTTGTTGATCTCAGTGCTGTTGGATACTAATTGAAACACGATGGAATTTCGAACAGTGAAGAATGCATTGTTTTGATCTATTGTTCTATTCTGTTCACATTCAGTAATGGTAAGTATTCTTATCATATCATTGGTTGTATTTACCATCTGAAGTAGTTTTAAAAGCGCTCCATTCAATCGTTGATAACTAGAAAATGACGAGGTAGTAAAATAAAGTTTCATCAATATTGCCAAATACGTTCTAAAATTTTCACAACTTGACATCTTGTCATTATCAAGAATATACTTGTCAATATTTGAAAAAAATTGAGCTCTATCTATTAGAGCATATTTGCTTCCAGCACCTGTTTGTGCAATTATGTAATTTCGTAACGCATTCAATATTCCATGAAATAGGTAGTGAAAAGAATGTGATGGATACGAACTCGGGTACTTTAACAATTCATGTCCATTTTCAATGACATTCGAAAAGTAGTGCTTTGAAATCTCGGTAAAATGCTTTGAATCAGTTCCTTGTGTATTGGAGAGGGTGTGTAATATAGTGCATGCAGAAATCCATCTCAATAGCAACTCTTTCTTAATTTCATCTTGTTTGTCAAATAAAGTTCCACGAACTAACTTCATACAATGCCGCAAATTAAAGGAAGAGAGCTTTTCCTTCAACTTCAATAGAATTGATGGAAATGTTATTGAATTCTGTGAATTTTGAATTTGACTCATTTGTTTTTCATGTGAATATTTCTGAAACTTTGAAATGGAATACCATACAGCCAAATCAGCATGACATGTGGGAGAATATTTCAACATGGTATTGAATATGTCTTCTTCCTCTTTCAAATGAATGGGTATCACTAACAGTAATTGAAATATTAATTCACAAATATGAATTGGTTTGTTCAGACAAATTTTCACTTGTTGAGTGTCATGGTTCGATTTCGTAGCAACAGTTAACTTTTCAACAATTTCTGAATCTAACTCGTTCATATTAAATAATTCAATCGTTTGTTCTTCCCCCAATGACCTCAATTTGTTCAAGAATTTAAATTTGAGAAAGGTCAAGAGTGCAAATTGCAAATATTTTCCAGTGAGCAATTGTTTCAATCGTTGAATGTTCGAGTCGAGAGTTTTGGCATTCGTTTTGGAGCTTTCAGTACTCTTTGTTTGTTGCTTTGGAGAAGTGTGATTCAGGAGCAGTTGAAGAATGAAATACAACAAACAAGTGTCAATAATGATGAGAGAGGATGAAATGTCTTGATTGGATATTTCAAGTGGACTCGAGAAATGTGTTTGTTCAGACGTTTCATTACTGTTAGGATTGTTTTCCATGTGAATGGTGTTCAACAAACATGATTGAATTTGAGTGTTACTCATAGTTTTACCATTATCATCATGGTTCTGCCAAAAATCCTCTTTCCGAACTCGTAACATTAAAATTTCACAGCAATGATGCAATGTTTCAAGAACAGAGACTTGTTGTAGAGAAACGTTTGAAGAGGGTTCTATGGAAGATGATGGTATTACTGTGGCTGTGGTGTGGTTTGAATGGGTTGATGATGAGTGGTTGATACTTTCAATCAAGTTTTGTAGAGATTGCACGATCGGAATTTGTAAATCAATAAATTTGTTCGTAAATGAGAGAATGCTATTTTCAAGAGTTTTGAATTGTTGATGGCGCTCATCATCTTGGCAACAGCCATTGATTTTGAGCTTTGTCTCCTCTATTAATGGAACAAGATTGGAAATCACAAAGTCTTCCATTTTTTTCATACCTGTGATGTGATTGAAGCATCTCTTTCTTTTACCAAGTCATTCACACTCTGACTTGACATTAAAAGTAGAGACGAATCAATTTTAAGAAAGTTTCAATTTTATGTGAATAAATTAAGGTACAATTTAGTTTCTATTGAACATGACAATCTGAAGATTGATTTTCAGTATTTGAATTATTGGAAGTGCTCTTCAAAGCATTGTTGTAATGATATTCAAGCTCAATCAATTCATCCAATTCAGTCATGTTTTGTTTGGATCTATATTCTTCTTCCTTTTCTTCATTGACTTGAATGGTAAAGGAAAGGTTCTTCTTTTGCTCTACACTCACTAAGACATTACAACATTGTTCTAACTTTCCTTCAAGGATCATTTTAGCTAATGGTGACGAGATAAAAGTATGAATATTTCGTTTGATTGGTCTAGCTCCGTATTGAATATCGAAGGACTGATATAAAATGAATTGTCTTGCTTCTGGAGTCAATGTGATTGTAATAGGTTTCTTCTTTGAAAGACGTTCTTCCAATTGTTGCAATTGTAATGTTAAAATTGCATCTAAATGAGCCATTGTCAAATCATTGAATACTACAACTTCATCCAAACGATTTAAAAATTCTGGAACAAATGTGTGCTTTACCTCCTCCATAATAATTTCTTGTCTTGTTAGATCCTTGTCATCTACTCGTTCTTCCTGCAACCGTCTTGTTCCTACATTGGATGTTAAAATCATGGTGGTATGTCTAAATGAAACAGCTTTTCCATAGTTATCTGTACACATTCCCTCCTCAAAGACGGGCAAAAGAATGTTCCAAATAGATGGATGGGCCTTCTCAATTTCATCGAGAACAATCACTTGATGCGGATTTCTTTTCACTGCATTAGTGAGCTCACCTCCAGTTTCAAAGCCAATATAGCCTGGAGATACACCGATTAATCCCGTAACAGACCAGTGAGTATTGTATTTGGTCATGTCAATCACTGTAACAAAGTCTTCGCTACCATAGAGAACTTTGGCTATTTGCTTAGCGAGGGCTGTCTTTCCGGTTCCACTTCTTCCCACCAATAAATATGATCCTTGTGGCTTGTTTTCTTCCCTTAATCCAGACCTTGCCACTCGGATAGATTGAGCGATGGATCGAATGGCTTCACTTTGACCAACAATATGCTTTTCGACTTCACTCTCCAAGTTAATGAGAGAAACATTTGACTGTGACGTAAAATAAATGTCACTGGGTTTGATTCCGGCCATTCTTGAGACAACAGTTGCCAAGTCTTCTAAGGAGGCGACAATGTTCACATAGACATTCTTTTGCAGCGATTCTTTAAATTTGTTAATTTCATTCTTGATCGCAGGAAGATCTTGCTGAATAATGGCTGCAGCTCGTTTTGCGTATGGGGATTCAGATGAGTCAATCAGTTGTATGCATTGTTTAAGCTCTTGTTTGAGGCGATTGATATCGAGCTTGTTTTTCTTGTATTCCAAAAATGCGTTCAATTCCTCATTCCATTTCTCTTTGCAAGTAGACAATTCCGTTTTCAACGCTTCTATAGTTTTTATAAGAGTCTCCTTTTGTGTGTTTGTATTCTTGTCTATCTCAATGGTTAGAATTTTAATTTTGGCCTCCAAATTCAAAATGGCTTGCGGTACTGAGCCAACTCTTCGCTCAACAAGAGAAGCAACTTCATCGACAACACTAATGCACTTGGAAGGATTGTTCTTGGTTGGTAAATATCGATCGGCGAGTCTCACTGCCTCCTCAATGAGTTCATTCGACAAGATGACACCATGTGTAGTTTCAATAGAAGTTTTTCTCTTTTCAAGAATTTTCAGCGTGTGAGCCACATTGGTCTCTTTCACCTCAATGGTTTGGAAAAAGGGATAGAGTGGTGAGTTTTTGAATATGGCAAACTCGGATGGAGTCATAC
Organism: Naegleria lovaniensis; assembly: GCF_003324165.1. NCBI lineage: Eukaryota > Heterolobosea > Eutetramitea > Acrasida > Naegleriidae > Naegleria > Naegleria lovaniensis. The sequence goes on from NW_025407824.1 coordinate 781,699, forward strand.
AGCCAATGACTTGAACCTTTTTGGTCTCCATGAGTGGTTGAAGAACAGAAGAAATGCTATCGTAAAATTTGTAGGAATAGTCATCGACCATTTTGAATAGACCAGGAATGAAGAGAACCTTTCTCTCGTTATGGGTTCTTTCTTTGTGATCTTTCAAATTTTTAAGCCTGTCATTAAAAGCAGTCTCTACAAAGGTTTTAGAGTGGGTCGATTGAGGTCCAAATAAATAGGTTGCTTTTTCCTTGAATGTAGCTTTGGATGGATGAGGTGGAATTTCTAATTCATAGGGATCATAAACTCCTAGTTGTTCCAATGCATTCATGAAAGCCACACTAACATTATTGGTAGCGTTACATCCATAGAGATTTTCCACACTCAATTCCACAACTTTTAGATTTTTCAATCGGGAAGGAAGAAATCTTTCTCGTTCAATGGTTTGAACAAATGCATGTACAATGGAGTCTCTTCCTACTCCGTGTTCTCCCACGAGCATGACATTATTGTAGCCCTCTTGCTTTGCAAATATATCCATCATGCGATGCACTTCGTCACTTCTTCCATCATGCAAAAGAATTTCCGAATTGTCTTCGTGAAGAATTTTATAATTGAGACATTGCCCAGTGAGCGGATTGGCGGGTTTTGGAGGTAATTTGAAGGAGGTGTGCTGTTGTTCCTCTTTAGAGTGATGACCTTGAGAGGTGGATGATGTAGTGGATGAAGTCTGTTTTGTCTCGTGATTGTTTAATGTTGATTTGGCAGCTGAAGTACTGGTTGAAGAAGCTGTTGTTGTGCTTGAATTGGAAGATGACACAGAAGAAGAAGACGGTAATGATGATGAATTTTCTCCAACAGATGATGGTGCCGTTTTCTTATCCTTTCCTCTCACATTTCGTAACTCATCTTCCGAAAGATCAAAAAACGATCTCGCTATCGTATAATGTTTACTGATCTGTACAAGTAAATGTTGCTGCGAGTTGGAAAATGTAGAAGCATTCGCACACGTGAGTGCTCTCACAGCTGGGGCAGCATGTTGTTGATGATGATGATTAATTTTTGAACTCAATCGAGTCAAGCCTCTCCTCATCGTGTTGATCTGGAGGGTGATTCTTGCTGGTTGTTGATTTTTTTTGATATCAATCCTATCGCTCTGTTAGCACTGATGATTCACCTGGAAGATGATTTTGATTGAAGAGTGAAACAACCAAGTTCCGAATAGATTTTTGATATTTGCAAGTTAAACCTCGTGCTGTTAGATCTCATGTTTCAGATGTTCAAAAAATTCGCTTCAAGCCAATTGTTTCGGGTGCATCACAGAATGTACTTGTTCAAAAATAAACTTTCCAATGCTTTGGGCGGATTACTGAAATAACATGATTTTAAATTGAAAAAGAAAATATTATTTCTATCATCATAATCTCCAACCCAACGTTATCATTCTTCACAATTATCTTTTCATCATTTAATTTTAATTCATCTTTGCGAACAAAAAAATGAGTGAAACCAAGAAACTTAGCTGCAGATTCTACGAACAACAACACCCAGAGGTCGATGACCTCGTGATGGTCAAAGTCAAGCATATCACCGATATCGGTGCCTATGTAACATTACTAGAATATAACAATATTGAAGGTCTTATCTTGAGTAGTGAATTGAGTAGAAAGAGAATCCGTTCAATTTCTCAGTTAATCCGTGTCGGAAGAAACGAAGTTTGTGTTGTGTTGCGTGTTGATCCTGAGAAGGGTTATATTGATTTGAGTAAGAGTAAAGTTGCTGCTGAAGATATTCCAAAATGCGAGGAAAATTATAATAAGAGCAAAGCTGTTAACTCTATCATGAGACACTTGGCCGAAACTACCCATCAAGACATGGAGTTTTTATACACAAAAATCGCATGGCCATTGTTTAGAAAGTTTGGACATGCCTACGATGCTTTCAAGATGGCCATCTCAAATTCAGACCAAGTCTTCCAAGATATTGAATTCCCTACCGAAGAAACCAAGGAAAATTTGATTTCAATCATTCAAAATCGTTTGAAGCCACAACCAGTCAAGTTGAGAGCCGATATTCAAGTTACCTGCTATTCCTACGAGGGTATTGATGCTATCAAGCAAGCCTTGATGGAGGGTGAAAATGTAGGCAGCGAAGATGAAATTGAAATTAAGATTACTCTCATTGCTCCTCCGCTCTATGTCATGACTACAACTACAAGTGACAAACAAAAGGGATTGGATACCTTGGAAAAGTCTATCAAGGTCATTCAAGACGTCCTTGCCAAGTATGAAGGTGAGGTCGCCGTTAAGACACCACCTAGAGTAGTCAATGAAAGAGACGACCATTCTCTTGCCATCCTCATTGATACTTTGAGAGAACAAAACAAGGAAGTGGACGCAGACGAAGAGGAGGAATATATTGGAATGTAATTTCTGACACACTAGCAATATGCATACTCTCAAAGGAGTCATGACGTTCTGATTTTAACATGATACAGAACCAGAATTAAAACTTTATAATTTATCTTAAAAGTTGAGGGAAAATTGTTGTCTGGGCATCAAGCTCTTCAGATGGAAACTTCAAACACTTCAACAACTCTTCGTACAAACAAAATTGCAGCAAGGAAGAAAAATTTGCACGAGCACAACAAGAAATGAATGACACCGAAAACCAAGCACACAGAAAATCATCTGCAAAAAAAACAAATCAATGAGCTCCAACATCGATGAAGTTTTTCTATTTCGTCACTACTCTCGTGATGAAGACTACAAACAACTCATGAAGATTTCCATCAATGGAACCACTTTCCATCGAAAAGGGTATGATTCAAGATTTTATGCCATCCTTCTTTGAATTATCATCCGATCGTTTCATTGACGAATTTCAAGGTCTTGAAGCTGCTATAGATGGCCATCTACTCGATCACGACTCTCATCCCATTGTTCCAACTTTTACTGCATTCTTTGAACGAGTGTATCATGGAGTGAGATTTGATGTTTCCAATTTCTCAGCTCTTGATGCGATGGCCCTTCTCTCGTTCAATGAAGCTTATTGTAAAGAATCCAAATATCAAGCCATTCAAACCAATCTCACTGAAATTGCAGAAGATGTCATGTATTCGACGGATGCCTTTGATATTCCTTTACTGGCCTTTCAATTACTTTATCATCCCAGAAAGATTAAAAACAACGATAAAGATTATGAATTCATCGCTGATGCACTCGAATGGCTCATTGATCAATTCGATATGAAAGAATTCTTTTATGTTCAATCGAACGATCAAGAATGGACTGAAGGTAAAAAGCTTCATGCACCAAAGAATGCCGATTATGATCCTGAAAGAAACAAATTCTTCTTTCATCTTGTACAAATGCTAGATTCCAATAACACAAAGAAGGATGTTTTCAGAATGAAGGGATTTGGAGAGGGTTGTTTTGAATTGTTGAAACAATACTTTCCAGAGAATGAGGAGTTTTTTAGACGTGTATGTGGAATGGATAAATCATACAATAAGGACGATTCCTCATCATCATCACCATCGTCATTGAAAAGAAATGTGGATCAAGTCAATGAACCTGAAGAAAATTCTTCTTCCAAGATGATGAAAAAAACTGAATAAGAGAGAGGGTGAGGGATTCTGTTTGAAGAAAAGATTAATAAATTCACTTTCCAAGTTCTTGACTTTAAGATAAAAAGGTGGTATATAGATATGGTATCTTGAAAAAACACTCTTATTTTGAATCAATTTTAAATTCATCCTATTGGTTTGTAGTGTGCTTAATAATGGTGTTGGATTGCAAACTAGTTAAGGGTGAGTTTGAAAAAACCCAAACACTCAACTTTCCTAATTAATACCTGTCACCCATCACAAAAACAGTTTTCAAAAAAAAATAACGTCAAAAATGTCCCAAGTCGCTTCTTCTCAGAGCATTATTCATCACCCACTCTTTCCATCTCTCCTTGCGACCCACAGTGTAACCGTCGCTGATGGTCATCGTCACTACAAGAGTGCCTCTTCTCAACCTTCAACCATCACGAGTGAAGATATTAAAAAAAAGTTAACGGAAACTGGAGAGAGTAATAATAATAATAATAATGGAAATAATAATTCTGATTCATCATCCATGAATGCTATACAACAACAACAACAACCATCATTAAACATGACAAGTGGCAGCAGTGATTCAACAATCCTTCTTCCCATTCAACAAGATGAATCATCCGTTGTCAATCAATTATGTAATAATTTTCTAGTCCAAACCAATTATCCTAGTGTGGTCGAAAGTGAAATTCCAAGTATGGTCATGAATTCTCAACAACCTTCTCAATTTGATCAATCGATTTGTGGTCTTGCAGCCATTACTGCATTACACAAAATGGAATTACAAACCATGTATCATTTATGTGAAGATTTTATTGATCAAATGCAACACACACTTCATATTGATAAACAAAATGCGAAATATAGTGCAAAACAGAGAATTCAACATCCAAATGTGTATAGTGGAACGAATGTGGTCATGTTTATGAATCATTCTGGAGGAGTAGCAAATGGAACAGGTCTCCATTCGAGTATGAGTGGTGGTTCTGGTGGTGTTGGTGTTGGTGGTCATTTCGATTCGTATGATCCATTGGATGCATCTCCTAATTTGGCATTGGATCAACATCCGAATGGTTCTGACGATGGATTGGGAGATGACGATGGAGATTATCCATTGGCAGAGATTAAAAAGACTGAGGATGTGGTTAAGGAATTGAAAAAACGATACTCGGGTGAAGTGTTGACATTGGCAAAAAAGAAGAAGAATTTTTCAAAGAGTGCCACTGATGTGTTAAATGTTTGGTTTTTCCAACATCTTCATGGTAGGTTTTAACATGTTGACAATGATTTTTTTGAATTTATATTTTCAATGATTTTATTGGAATGATTGAATCAATACATGTGCATGAATGATATATATGTTTAATAATGACATATTTATGTGAATGATATAATACTATGAATGATATATTATTAATAATGACAAACATAGATCCATATCCTAGTGACGATGAAAAGAGAATTCTCTCTCAACAAACTGGTTTATCTCTCTCGCAAGTGAACAATTGGTTCGGTAACAAGAGAATGAGATATAAACGTAAAATGTTGGAACAAAATAGACGAAATGGTCAGAAAGGAGCTGGTGCTTCTCAAGCAGGTGGTGATGAGGATGACTCTCCACAACAACTTCAATTCCACAACGATCAAGATTTTAATTTTAACTAATTGGTTCAAAATGTTCACTTGTTCAACAACATTGATGAACATTGTAAGAGCTCATAGAATGTGTGTCACTCCTCAACACATTTAATGACCACGTCATACACATTTATTACCACGTAAAGTGCACCAAATAGCCCACTCCAATACCGATGGCAGATCCAATAAATAATCCAAAATTAAGGAAGAAACTCATCATGTAAGCAGCCTTTTCTTGTTGTGCAGCCTTCACAATGGATGGTCCGCTGGCCATACCAATCGAGCAACAATATCCATTCGTAAGTCCAAAGAGAGCCAAAATAATGGCATACCAAATGGGTTGATTGATGAGGAGAGGATTCACACAAAATATAACTGTTGGAATAAATCCCAATCGTAATAGAATCAACACCCATAATTGTTTGTGAGTTAACAGGATGGTTCTCTTCCAGTTGGGCAATGCTCGTCCAATGCAATCGAAAATGTTGAAAATCGATAATGTGACAATCGGATTCCAAGAGCTCTTATTGTCATGATAAAATTTGATATCTGTAATGAGTCCAGGAGCCAGTGAGAAGGTAGTTACAAAAGTAATGAAAATTCCAAGACCTGGAGACCAAAGTCGCTTCATCAATGATATCCATGTCATGCTCAATTCGTTAATATTCGAGTCTTCTGGTTCTTGAGGTTTTTCTGTTATTTCTGTTTGTGTATTGTCTTCAGTTTCTTCGCCCTCACCACCACCACCATTATTAATTGCTCCAACAGTTGAGGCAGTTGGAAGATCGTTCGATTCTGAGGAAGATTTATATGAAACATTGTCAGCTTCTTCCTTCATTTTCTGCTCCATAATCATGTCCTTTTCCAATCGACTGACACGAATTTGTTCATCCAAGTCTCGATTGGGTGTTTGCATATTCACATAGTGTTCCTTACAATACTTTGTAATGGGAAGTCTCAGTAAATAAATAAAAGCAATGATACAAATCACCTGAATGATGGCACTGAATGAGAAAAATAGAATAATACTATTAAATAAACCTTGTGCAGTGTCATACCATATGAGTCTTGAAAATATCCTAAAAACTGACAAGACGGCATTTCCCAAGCTCAATCCCACCAAAAAGAAGACTGTATATTTCCATGTAAAATTGGCAGCAAAAGAAATGACTGCTGAACTTAATACTCCACTTCCCACACCAACCAAACAGTTTAAAACAATGATACAGGCCAGCATGAAAATCTTGTCATAGGTCTCATCCTTATTATCGAATCCATATTGCATGACCAGTACAATGTTGATAAATAGAGTTACCATCACACAGACAAAATTTAGAGCGTAACCCATGAAAATAAATTGTTCGACAGTAAAAGTTTGTGCTTTCAGAGTATGTACAGATTTTCTCCACATAAATATTGTATATAATAGTATTGCCGCTAATTGTCCAATATTGAATCCCAAGCTCAATATATATTCTATAAAATCTAAGAGATTGAAAGAATCGGAATCACCCTGTGATGGAAATATCACAGAAAACCAATCGACTGCCAATTGATAGCAAATTCCAGGAACTAAAATTCCAGAGCCCATCAATAAAAACATGATCCTAGCGAGAGAGAATGCATCTCTTGGTATTCCTTTCATTAACTTTTTAGTTTCTGTTCGGCTCACTTTCTCTGCAAAGGATACAAATTTTCGTTCCGAAGAAGTGGGCACATTTCCTCCGTGATGATTATTACCGTGTACCTCTTCATCATTTACTCTCATTGGATTTGTAACAAGACTAATATCCTCCTCTCCATAAAATTCATCATCGTTTCCGTCCGTGAGAGGTGTATAGGCTCCTCGTGCTTGCACGTTCGGCATTTTTCTTTTTGGGTTTAGAAAAAGATTTTTTAATTAAAAACTGTTAATAAGCAAAGATATTCATTGAAAATTATTATCACAACAATGTGAATTCACAAACGATTGATATAACAAGATACAATACTATTAATGATGAAAATTAAATTTTGGGAGTTTAATAATGTCACTAAAGACCTGAGAGACCACAAACTCTATCTAATAGATGAAAAAATTTGGAATTTATCGATAGTGAAATGATTTAATTTTGTTTTTGTCTCTTCCTCTTGCCAGGTCGCTTCTTTACAATTCCTGCATTCTTTCTTTTAGTGGCATCATTCTTACCTCCCTTGTTCTTCTTTTCACTTTTTTCAACAATCTTGGAATATTCTTCAGTAGCAGCGTCTACATCAAATTCTTTTCCTGAACCGCTGTATGTTCTTCGCCAATGATCCACTGCCTCAATATCTTGTTTCTTTCTGGCAATCTTTTCCTTAAGTCTTTCAGCCTTTAACTGCTTGCCAATTTTTTGTTGTTCTTTTCGTTGTCTTCTCTTTTCTCTTTCTTCAATAACCTTTCTTGATTGCACTAACTTGTTTCTGATTTTAGCCATGTGTTCATCGGATTTAACCATTTCTGCAAAATAATCGTCAGGTCTGTGCACTTTGATCCCTAAACTATGCAATCGTTTAAATCCATCTTTTGCACTAGTGATGGCTTGGTTATAAAATTGAAGTTCTCGGTCAATATCATCTTCGGGATTATCTACTTTGAGTGGTGTATAGGAATTGAGTTGAAGAGTGTGTATCCAATCGAGATTCTTGGTGAGAATTGGCAGCTTGTTCATACAAGCCTTGATGGCATCGGCGTCATAAATTTCCTTTGTGTCCCGAAGAAACATTTCACCAATGGATGCATTAGCATCATCGGAGAGTGAATTTTCTCTCTTTTCAATGAGAGCTTTGGCCTCCATCAGGTTTTTATAGGCCTCTAATTCGGCTTCGTCCAATTCTACATCATCAACCAATAGTTCATTGTTTCTATATTTTTCCGCATATGATGCAAGATATCCATCGTCATCGGTGTTGCTGTATTCATCGTTGATTGTTGTTCGTTGTTGTTTTTGAGTGTTGCCAAAGTCTTGTTCGATGGCCTTCAAAGTGGCAAGATACGAAAGACTCATTTTTTTTTGTGTGCTTGCCTTCAATTATTTGTTAGAACTTGCGATTTTGAAGAACATCAAATATTGGATTGTTTAACAAGTATCGTTTAATGCACTAACTTAGAACTAAATTCGTCTGAGAAATTTAGAAAAAGCCAGCCTGCTTCACCTCATTCACTAATTTACCAATCTTCTCATCCTCTGTGGAGGTTTCCATTTCTTGAATGATGGACATTAATTCTTGATCTTGTGAAAGGGCGTGTGGTGCAATTTTGCCTTGCTTGAACAGACAGAAGAGACACTTTAAAACAGCAAAGGAGACCTTAACCTTGTCCTTTCTTGATTTCATGACTTCAACAAGGGCAGAAACAAGATTTGGATACTTGGTCAACACAAGTGTGGCATTCTCATCGTTGTTGTGAATAAGGTTGGCCAAGGCGTCTAGAGAATAGAAACAAATAACGAAATGTGAGGCCTTTGTGCCAATAAGTAGATAATTTCAAAAATGTCAGGATGTCTCTTGACAATGTCTGATTGATTGTCCTTCAACTTGCACAAATTGGAAAATGCAAAAAGAACATTAATCATCAAACTAACGTCAACCTCAGATTCCTCAGAATTGGCAAAGTATGAAAGCATTTCCACAAGAGGAGCAGTTGTTCCATTAGAGACAATGTATTTGCAGCTGGCATCTGTTCTTCCAATGTTTCCCAATGCAATACAACAATTTCTTTGGATGAAAACATTCATTTGGACTACTATTGGACTTGCCTCTTGATATTCTTCCTTGAGTTGATTCTGGAATAGAGTAGAAAGAATATCGGTGAAGGCCTCTACAACATGATTTTCAATCATGATTGGAATATTACGATCTGATTATCAATAAGGCGAGTGATTCACTCGATTGTTACAAATATCATTTCCATACAAACGTGATAACATACCTTCAAGAGCCAAGAATCCTAAAAGCTTCACAATAAATCTCAATAATTTAGAGGAGCTAGTGACCTTTAAATTTTGTAAAATGGATTTGATTAACTCGACCATGGGTTGAATCAAATCTAATTCAGTGGCCATATAGTATTGCATATAATCAATTTCAGCTACGTTTGATAGAAATTCCACAACATTCTCTTGTATTCGTTGCTTGAATGCAGGAAGTTGAGTGTGAGTATGAACGAATTTTTTCAACGTGCTTGTAAAGTTTTTAGACTCTTTCAACAATAATTCTGCCCATTTGTTGTTGACCTTCACTAATGAGACGTCCAAGAGATGGATGACATGAGTAATAATTTCCTGAACTGATTCCTCTTCTTCTTGATCACTTCCGTCCATAGTCTCAGATATTTCAATATATCTCATCATGATATTGTCCAATGCAGTAATAAGATTATTGTGCTCAATGGTTAGGTCATTAAATTCCTCTGTTAATATGCAAGAGTAGTAGTAACGATTATTGCGTCAAATAGACAGCCATCATCACAGGAATATACACTGTTAACTTGAAAAGAGTTGAAAAACTTACTGTGAGATCCGATTAAGCCAACAATCTTGATGGCAACAGACAAGATGTTTCCTTCACATGATGGGTTGTCCAAAATATCATCAATGATGACATCTAGAGCATTTTTGGAATCAATTTTAAGGTGGATCACTGCCTCACATGCTTCCTCAACATCACAAACATTTTCGAGTGCTCTTAATGAATGATAGAGCATTCCAGGTTCTTGGTTATCTTTGTATTTATAAACAAGGGAAAGTAATGATTTAACACCTCCAGCAGTAACTACTTTCCGTCTAATACTATCTATTGTTGTGTGACAGTTCGTTTAGTTTCACATGTACCAAAATCCTCAATAATATTAATACATACCATCTGAATGGGAGAAATTGGCAAGGCATGCACATGCACTCTTTCCGAGATTTGAATCATTTGTCTGAAGAGCAAAATCAACAAACTTGCAAGTAAAAGTCACCACTGGGACTCCATGATTTTCCTCTTCACAAATAATTAGAGCATTTACAGAATGCTCAAAGCACAAATTTCCAAGCAATCGACACAATTGAAAGTAGAGAACTGATTTACTTTCCTCCAATACCTGAGAATGTTTCTGTAATAATTTGCAAATACTCGGAATACCATCAACCTCTCTGATAGCATCTCTGTTGATCACTACATGTTCACAACATTGATCAGTTTTACATTGTTATTATGCATCATCATGATAACCACATCCACGATGATTAAAAGTAATAATAATACAACAATACGAACATTCTCTTGAAAGATCGGCCAATTCTCTACAACAATCTGCTAGCTCCTGAACCGATGAATTCTCACTATTTTCAATCTTTCCAATACAAGATTTAATCGTTCCGATGTTCACGTTATCATTCAGAATGTTGTTCGTTGTTTCTTCCGATTGATCTTCGGCATGGGAAGAGGCTTGTGGAATCATTTTTTTAATTGTTGCGGGAAGATGAAAATACCAAAAAAGTTATTGATGAAGAATTTCTCTGAACGTGTTGATCCATCTTATCATGAAGAGGGATGAATTATTCATATTTCACTTATTCTCTTAAAAACTTGATGAAGGAATGTTGTTGGATCAGTTTTAATGAATAGCATTGTTCAAATAAAAATGCTGGATAGCAAATCGGCAAGCGAAACTCCACAAAACAACCAAGACGTTTCCACTCCGAACTCACAACAACCACATGCCATCTCATCACTCATACATGACAAAACCTCCCATCATCCTTCAAAAAAATCAAACTGCCACAAGAAACAAAATGAATTGGAACGATATTTTGAATTTGTAAATTGGAGTGGCTCAACAACATCCACGACGAATACGGACTCATCCAATACCAATGTCAAAGATTCTCTAGAACTATATAAAATTAATTCCAACGACACGCTATTGTATTTCAACAAATTGTGTGTGGCCATGCAATTTTCTCAATTACTTTCCTTAAAATTATTTCCAAATGCTAAAGAAATTTCTGAAAGTTTTTCAGCCTATTACAATATTCGTGATTATTTAATTTTCTCAAATAGACAAGACCTGTTATCGAACAACAATGTTATTTGCTATGTCGTTGCTGATGGCAATGTTCCAAGGACAGGTGCTACGTTTGCATGTTCTACCAATTGGCATGTGTTTTCCATCGATCCAAGAATGAAGAAAAAGTGGAAGTGTCTTTATGATGAGGATAAGGTTGAAGAACCAAAGGAACCAATGAATGGTAGGATTGAAAATACCAACAATCCATCCTTGCAAGATCATTTCAAAACTGTTATGCATGGCCTATCAAGTTGTGAACAAATTCAACGATTGTACCCTCTTTCACAGACGACAGATGAATTTTTACAGAGCAATCTTTTTAACAACCTTAAACACCATATTTCACCGAGCCTTAATGTCATTATTGCCGTTCATTCTCATGCTGATTTGTGGCAATTTTATAAGGAGATACCGAGTCCGAAAGTGTGCCTAAGTATTCCTTGTTGTTTTGCGCCCAATATTCCAACACCTCCTCCTTTAGCCATTTTTAAAGATGAGGCTATTCATAGTGAAAAGAACGTGGTTTACATGTGGTCTGAGTGACACTTGTTCCAGGATGAAACACACGTTCAACAAAAAAATTATTAAAATAAAAAAATGCCCAAAGAAACAACTCATTCTGCAGAGGAAGATGAATTCTTGCAAGAGGAAGCAAATAACGAAGTGGCCGACGTAGGTATATGATGATGGTGAGAATAATTATGATTGATTCAAGAGTGTACAAATTTTTAAAACATCGGGATGATTATATAACGATGATAATTGAAATATTGTTGTTTTTCAATTTTGTTCTTTTGTATTTAATCCGATGGTGATGATAACGACAATCACAAACACAGGATATTGAAAGTATTAAAAGACGTATGGCTGAATTGACAGAGGAACATTCCAAAATCAAAGCCATGCAATCCGAAATTGAGAAGGGTTTAAGTACTGTCGGAGAGGATCAAGAAGAAAGAGATGCACGATCAGTTTTTGTTGGAAATGTCGATTATTCGACTCTTCCTGAGGAGCTGGAAGCCAACTTTAAACAAGCTGGCGAAATTGAGAAAATTCTCATCAAATCCGATGCTTACAATAATCCAAAAGGGTATGTATGATTTGTTGATCGTTGGTAACATAATATCTTCTGAATACTGCTTTCTTCTTGCACATAGTTTTGCATATATCGAATTCAAAGATAAAAGCTCAGTAGAAAATGCGCTTCAACTGAATGGAACTGAATTTAAAGGAAGAATTCTCAAAGTATTACCAAAAAGAACCAATTTACCAGGCTTAAAGAGTGCACCTCCAACAAGAGGACGTGGAGCACCTCCGCGTGGTGGAGGACGAGGCAGAGGAACAGCACCACGTGGTGGAGGAAGCAGAGGTGGAAGTAGTTATCGAGGTGGACCTCCACGTGGTGGAGGACGTGGTGGAGGTAGAGGCCGTGGACGAGGACGTGGTGGAGGTCCATATTAATAGGCCATTTGTGAAATCGATACTATTGAATCTTAATACTCTTGACACTAAACTCTCACCCTAAATTATTATATATGATTAATTGACATTATAAAACTCAACATGCTCAATAATTCCTTGTTCTTCTTGTCTCTTCCAATGTTGTCAACAGGAATTTAGGGATTTCAAATGTGTGACAGTCCATGGTCATCATCAAGTCTCTCTCAAAAAATGTCTTCCTCTCTCTCCACAGATCGTTTTGCTGTGAATTTCAATTCCAACACTCACATTGCTGAGGTGGTACTGAATCGTCCCAAAAGAATGAATACCATGGACAAGGCCTTCTTTTCTGAATTTCTCAAAATCATTCGAGCACTCGATGAAAACAAGGAAGTATTTGTCATTGTGATCAAAAGCACTCCGATGGATCAATGTCCACACTTTAGTGCAGGATTGGATCTGAAAAGCATTACCAGTGATTTAATGCCCTCCGATGATCAAGAATCCGAATCTCCAGCAGTCTCCAATTTAAAACTTGCAGGAATCATTCATGAAATGCAGCAAGCATTCCGAATGTTGGAAAAGACAAACAAGCCAGTGATTGCTGCTGTGAATGGAATGTGTATTGGTGGTGCTATTGATTTAATTACAGCGTGTGATATTCGATATTGTACAAAGGATAGTATGTTTTCGATCAAGGAGACTCGTGTTGGAATTACTGCTGATTTGGTAAGTGTGGATATTGAATTTTGACCAAACCTCAATGTATTTATTATATTTATGATTGTTCTTTTCTTTGATAATTATTATTATATGTGAACAATTGGTATAACAATAATTATCATTGAAAATAATCATTCTTGTATCATATTTTAACCAACAATCACAATAATAACGTATAATGATTAATCACACTCTTTTATTGTCACCAATTTAGGGAACATTGAATAGAATTCACAGAATTGTTGGCAGAGGATTTGCAAGAGAAATGGCATTCACTGGTGATGATTTTGGAGCTGCCAGAGCTCATCATTTTGGATTGGTCAATCAAGTGTTTGACACACAAAAAGAAATGTTTGAAGCTGCTCAAAAATTAGCTCTTTCCATTGCATCAAATTCTCCTCTCATTGTTCAAGCCACGAAACATGTCATGAATTATGCTGAAGAGCATTCCATTGATGATGGTTTGGATTATGTCAGATTATGGAATTCTGCATTCTTAAAGTCAGAGGATTTGACTGAAGCTTTTATGGCATTCATGGAAAAGAGAAAACCAAAATTCCAAAACCGATTGTAATCAAAAGAGGATCCTATTGTGCATACATAAGTTCATATGGACCATGATCATTGGAGTCATATTCATCCGTTGGTTACTTTCAAAGAAGGCAGACATGTATGAGTTTTAGTAAAACATGTCACCGATCATTAAATCAAATTTGATTCACAAAAACAGACCAAACTTTAAACACGAATCCAGAATTTTCATATTTTAGGATAGCCGTTATGTTTTATTAAACCAGTACGTTTGTTTGAAATCAGTTCTTCATGCTATTTGATGGTACAGTACCATTTAATGAAATCACCGCAGAGAACGATAGACCTTTACGGCCAAAAACTGATCTTCTCATTTTCACATGCCTAGAAGGGCTAACGCTGCAGGTCAAAAGATAATCCTCGCTTCACTAAGATTGGCTGTGGTTTTGCACAATTAGATTTTCATGGACTCCTTTCATTGTGTTACATGGGTCTCACAAATGAATTGGAAAGTTAAAAGAAGACTTCAAACGACTTCACGAACTTGTGAAGTAATCTCTAAAATCGTTCTATGATCCACATTGAATACAGTAAACCATTGAGGCTTTTCACAATTTTGAGAAGCTAATTCATTCTCACTCGGCACCAATTCCTTAATGTCGAGTAATTGAGCAGCGAGGAAAATCATTGAAGTTGCTAATTCATAGCAATTATATTTCACACAACAAGTAGTATCATATGCTTTGTGAGCCAGTTGAAAGCAAAATTGAACAAAATAATTTTCTGCTTTAAAATTAAATCCTTGTAAAGCTTTACAATATCCCAAAATGTATTTGAAAGGATGGTTGATCGTTAATCTAAACTTTAAGCATCTCATCATGACACTTTCATATCCAATCACACAATCCTTCAAATTAAAGAGCTCGTCATGCCATAACTCTAATGGCTCGCTCTCTGGATTTAATGCTTTCCGCATGCAATTAATGACATCTCGCACTCTCCTCACTTGTTCTTCGGTTTTACAAGCCAGAAACACACATGCACATGCAATCAAGGTGATATCATATTCTTCATGTTCTACAAATTTCAAGCAATAATAATGAAAATAGTAGAGAGCAGTGCATGATGTAATAGGAGAGAGTTCCAACATGAAACACATTCTCCGAATTAATTTTATCATTTCTTTCAGAATAAATTCCGATTCATCATCTTGATGAGTATTCTCTCTTTCTCTTCTTTGCATCATTTTTTGATGATTGAAAATTAATAATAATAAATTAATACATCGCAAAAAAATGTGGGCAAATTCGGTACTCAAATGGGCCGAACAAACGTTGGAGAATGTGGATGGTGCCTCTCGGAAGATTGCTGAGAAGGTACAACAACAACCATTGGTGATGCCATCCAAAATATCAAAAAAGGATGATAGGATGCAGAGCAGATCACCTATGGATGGTGATGGTGGTCTTGAAACAATGACAACGGGAGAGGATAATGCACTGATGATGAAACGATCAGCATCCCGAATGGTTCTTGATGAGGAAATTAAAAAAGAAACTGAAAAAACGATGCAAGAGTTTTATGAAAAGAGTGAAGAGGAACGATTAAAGGAAGCGATCGAGCATGCTCAAATCAACAAACAACAGCCATCCGATGTAAATTCCTCCAATTCGGTTGACGACGAGAACATAAATAATACTAATAACAGCAACGACGAAACATCCATAATTCACGATGCAGAAACTTTACCAAGAGACAAGCTGCTCGAAAAAACTATTCTTAAATTATTCGAGGAAATTAAACAGACAACGAAATCAAATCAACTCTTGTCACAGAAATATGAGAAATTGAATTCAGTGTCAAAACACTCACAACGATATAACGAAGAATCACAAACCGTAAGTGTAGAATGATCGGAAATTTCGTTGATCATTTCTTAATATTTTTCAGAGGCTCGAAGAGCAAGTAGCGAGACTACTCGAAGAGAAAGTCAAGACTGACACAGAATTGACAAACGCTCTTAATGAACGTGAGAAACAGGCCCAAAAATATCAATCAAGAATAGAATCGCTGATAGAGCAGTTAAAGTCTAAAGATACTCTTATTTCTGAAATGCAAGTTGAAAAAGATGCGTACGTATTTCGATTGATATTGATAAACTCAGGAATTAACCATCGAAACGTCATTACTGAAAATTACTACCGCTAAACGTAATTACACAGAATTGCCAACGAGCAATTACGGTATGAAAAGTCGACTGCAGATGAAATATCAAATCTAAAACAACAAATTGAAGATCTTCAAGATGAAACAAAAGAACTCAAAAAAGAGGAGAAGAAGCATCTAAAACGGATAGAAGATCTCGAGTCACAGCACCAGGAAAATGTACAGAAATTAAAAGAAGAATACAATGAATTGGAAAATAGCCTCAACGACAAGTTAGATGAAATCTCACGATTAGAAAGTACTATAAAACTAAAGGAGCATGAATGGCAAGCAAAAAACCAAGAATTTATGGAATATAAAAACAGAGCTACTAAATTACTAGCACTGAGAGACAAGCAGATTGAGGAACTCAAAAAATCAGGCACTGAATCGCAATCATCTGGAGCAAAAGAGCCCACAGTGACTGCAGATGATGACTCTGATTTAATGAACGCCTTAGATAAAGAAGATATGATGATTGACTTAGAAAATGTAAAAGCAGAAAATCAAGAATTGTTGTCACAAATCGAACTCATGAAAAAACAACACGAAGCCGAGATCAACTCGTTACGATTCAAATTGAAAACTCTTGAGAAAAATTTAGAAAAGGAAAAACAAACCAATGGTGTCCTACAAGAGACAATAACCTCTCTCAAAATGAACTTTGAAGAAACAAAGCATCAATACGAAAATGAGAAGAAATCTATCAAGGATCAATTAAAAGAGAAGAAGGAGGAAATTAATCAATTACAAAAACAATTGAATCAGGCGAAATATAACAACTCGAGTAATCAGAACGAGCTCGAGCTACGAAATAGAGGAATGGCTGAAAGATTAATTGAAAAACAAACACAGCTCGAAACATTGAACAGTGAGAAAGCAGCCATTCAACTCGCCTTAGAAAAGAGCCAGCTCAAAATTAAGGAATTGCAACTCATGGCACAAGTCACTCCAATGTCACGACACAGTCACTATGACGAAGAATCGCCCTATGACAACGACGTTATTCATTCATCTGTCTCCATGAAGACCGATCGATTTTTCCAAGATTTATCCAAGAGAGGATTTGTGGCCAGTAGAGTTGCCAATGCTATGGCCATAATTGATAGCTTTTCAATTTCCACTGGAAGCATTTTAAGAAAATTGCCACTCTTGAGAGTGTTTGTAGTTGTTTATGTGATTCTACTTCATTTATGGGTTGTGTACATTTTATCACATTTGACTCACTAATTTCTGTACATTTCAACACAATGTTCTCTCTCAATTAAATAATTATTTGTCTGCATGCAGTCCTGGGAACAATTCTACAAGACGGGTGCATCTTCAATGGAAGCCAGAGATGAAAAAGTTCATGTAAAAAAAATGTTAAGCCAACCTCATCAGGATTCTGCTTCGTCTTCTCATTGCAACACGGAATTGTGTCTTTCTTCGGAGGTACAACATCACTTGCTGCCTGCTGCCTCCAACAATAATAATAACAGTAATAGTAGCACACGCATGATATTTAAAATTGATCATTCCGAGTTTACGACTCACACTCACCGATTATTAAGATCCGACTCTCCGAGAATGTGCTATTCAGAAGAAGGAAAAGCACACAATAGAAATGCTCTTCATTGGGGACAAAGAAAACTACTCCTCTCCGAAATTGAATTTCTTACTCAATATTCACAACCGGGAGATATTGTTATTTATGCAGGAGCAGCACCTGGAAATCATTTACTGTATTTAACACAAAAATTATTTCCCCAGTTAACATTTATTTTCATTGATCCTAACAAATTCAATGAAAAATTATCGTCGTTGCCAAATGTTAAAATTCTACAAGAATATTTCACAGTGAGCATGGCAGAGGAATTTGCACAATTGAAAAATCAAATGGTTGAATCTAAAAAGCTCATGCAAGATAACTCAAACAACACCAATTTAAATAATATATTATTTATGAGCGATATTCGAACAGCTGATCCTTCGATCATGTCTCTCGAGGAGTCTGATAAATGTATCATTGAAGATTTACAATTACAAAAAACATGGATCCATACTTTACAACCGCGTTTCAGTATGGTCAAATTTCGATTGCCCTATTCAGAAGGTAAAACCAAATACTACTCGGGCAATATATTTCTTCCAGTTTGGGGCAGGAAATGGACCACAGAGTGTCGACTCGTTATTTCTGAAAAAGATGTAGAACTTGGCAATGAAATTGAATACGATAACATTGAGCACGCAGAACAAATGTTTTATTTCAACAATGTGACACGATTTGAATATATTTATCCTCATGACATTATCGGTAAATCAGAAGGAGTTGATAATTGGTAAGTGTTTTTTACGAGCGAAAACAGCAACATCGAGTTCTCCAATCATGATCAATTTGTTGTTTACAGTTATGACTGTCGATCAGAAATTCACATTCTCACCATGTTCCTTAACAAATTTCCAAATATGAAACAATCCATTCGGCAAGATTGGAACCAAATCTCAAAAAGGACAGCAAAGGGATCATCCTCAACGAGTAATGACTCTGCTCCCTCAACAGCAATAGGTAGTAGCAACAACAATACTAACAATACTCTTATGATTAGCATTGATCCCTCCCAATACATGGATTCATCTCATTTCATTGGACAATGGATGTTTGAAATTTCAATGCAAATTTCTCCCAATAAGCGTTCACTGTGTCACGTGTTGGACTCTTCTCAATTCATTTTCTATCCTACTGTTCACTTACTCCCTCAACAGCAAGATTCTAAGGAATGGCTTGAAATGAGGAATATGATTTTACAGAGAACGAGTGAATTCTCAAAATTGATCTATGGTTCACAACAAATTCCATTCAATATTGACAATAGAAGGAGAAGACCAGTATCCATCATTCAAGATGAGAATGACCACCAAGGATTCCGTCATCCACAAGCAGAAGAAGAAGAATCCCTCATCTCGTCATCGACCATGACATCAACGAAAAGGAAAAAGCGAAGAAAACACAAAAAGAGAAACAAAAAGACAAAACCACTTGATGAAGAGATGGAATCTCAGCATCTCGACTCTCATCATGACAACACAACTGGTGTTGCTGCTGAAACAACTTGTAATGATGGAGATGAAGAGGACTCGGTCTCACAGCAACAACAACCCTCGTCATCCTCTTTGATGTAGCAGAATCTTCTTTGTCACCACGACCAACTCTTCACATGACAAACAGTTGGGTATTCGTGAAGGGTTTGAATTTTGGTCTGAAATCTCACACTCCTTCACCAAATCTAGAAGGAGATAGACCCGATTCTATACAAGGAAAGAACTGTAGGCAAATGCAAGCACTTTACATGTAGATAGTTCATGGAAGATAACTTCATCACAACAAGGAAGGTGAAATAGTGACGGAAAGGTTGGACATTCTGAGGAGATGCATTCACCACGAAGGAAAACCCTTCTTTTTTCTTTATGATTGGGAAATTCTAACTGTAATTGAGTTGTTTCATCAAATCATCATCTACAGTACAGCACACTGCTTTCAAGATTCACGTACATTGACAATATAATGTATCATAAGGGATGATGAATTTGAATCAAATTTTGATTTTTTTTGTTTTTTTTCTCGTTATGGAAAAACAGGGCATTGTATTGCATGAGCCTCAAATCATTGATTCAATGATTATCATTCATACAAATGACTAATTATGTTTTCATTCATTGTGGATATGCAAACAAGCGCACTAGTAGGAGTGAATGTGAAATTGGAACATGTGCAGCACTGCGGTTAAACTATTCAAAGAGTTGGTGAATACTACTTGTCTATTGAAACTCACAATTCTATTTAATTCACCAAAAGAATATATTCATTGACTTGAAACAGCTTTGATACTTTAAAAGGAGACCTTGCCGAGTTACAGCTATAACTAGTCCATTCTTTACAACAGGGCTATTGTCAACTCAACAGACATACAACTCGAATATACAAAATGAATCTCAACGACTGTCACTTTCTCAAATGTCCATAGATGTCATCAAGTATTCTTTGTTTGTAAATTAACCGTCGTTTTGTGATACTGGTCTATATATATGTTTATTTCACTTTACATTTAGAAAACGTTCAGAAGGTCTGTTTACCTCAAATGTATTCATATACCTTTAAAAAAGGTTTCAGAGACTGTCAATGAATGATGGTCGTAATTTAACATTGACGCCATCATTCACATGAGCTCTTTGAGCATTCATACAACTTGTATGATTTTGCTTTTAGAATGAAAAGGTCCTTGCATGTTAGAGAGACTGTTTTTACCAAGATTATCAATTTAAAGGTTTTTCTCTCTCTTTGTTGAAAAGACATGTTTCCATGTGAGTGAGAGTATGTTTCCATCTTATTGTCGACATGAATTTGCTAAATTATGACATCTACGAGTTGCTTTTGAAAGGTGTTAAATTTCAACATCGATTCATGTTAAAATATCGAGAGATGAAATCAAATATAGGTGCCAATGTTAACTGTCTAACCTTAAACAAACGAAAATCTCTAATGACGAAATCTTTAAGGACATTCACAGAGACGATCAACAGAGTCATGTCGTGCTTGACAAGAAGAAAGGGTTTTCATTAATTTCAAACGTCTTGCTCTTTTCCATTCTTCTTTCTAGGCCATAGCAACAGCCATACTAGGTTTCTTCTGGGACACTCACGAAAATTAATTCCTCAACAAGTGTCAAGTTGAAATCGCTCTGAATTGGTCAGCGACAAGTTTTAAATGATATTTGGAGCATGTGGACCAAACTAGGATCGCAAGTTCTTTGTTTGGTCACGCCTCTCCAAAGCAGAAATGATGCGTCTCCATGAAAAACGTTCTCCACAGTCCCATCCGCAGAGATGACTCTTCTTGAATCACACGACGCTAGTCTCTCTCGCTTTCATATTCAAAAAAAACACAAGAACAACAATATTCAAGTTTGTTTCATTAGGAATCAAACCTTTCAACACGTTACTACTCTCTCAAGAATCATCTTTGACAGAAACGCTATCGCTTGAAAGCATTTCTGTGAAGGAACTCTTTCAGTTTACTCAGCTACTCAACCGCTATTAACTCGTGCAAAACCATCATCAAATTGGCCAAATCAGTCCTAAAATTACCATTTTTACTTTAATTTTGTATATAACTCCCTTATCATCATGGGTCAACAAAACAAACGTTCAAGCCTTTCATTGGATGAGAAGGCTTTAAACCTATTCAGCGTTGGTATCGATACCAGTAGCAAGATGCAGCAACAACAACAATACGAGAAACGAATTCAATCAACGCCAACTCCAACAGACTACCAACAAGAAGGACGAAGACGTTCCAAATCCAGCCTTCCAGCTGTAACATTGACTAAAACTCAAGAGAAACAACCACAATTAAAAGGATACATGAAAGGTAGAAGACCTAGAAAGGATTCACCTGAAGGAGAAGCAGATCAAGCCCATTCGGATGACACCGCTCGAAACCAAGTCAACAACTCGACTTGTTCAGCTGCCATCATACAACAACCCCCAACCAAGAAGCGATCCACTGTCCATAAACTCTTCAAGAAGAGTATCAAGAATCAGAACTCTCCTCCATCGCACTCTCCATCTCTCCCTTCTGCTCTTGATGAATTGGCCAAGACCAAACAACGAGAGTATGTGATGGGATCCTACATTCATGCACAAACAGGTTCATTGCGAAGGCAAGCAGCGAATAAGAAGCAGCAAGCTACCACCACCACCATCTCGCATCAACAACAACAATACAACTCGGAGCGATTGAGAAGCAAATCTGCTCCAGTCATTTACTCTTCAGAAAAGATCCAAGTGGTGGGAGGACAATTGCAACGACGAGATGAAATGAATGATCCTCTTCCTGATGTATATATTACTCTTACACCTCCACCTCCTGAGGAGAATACACTCACCAAAAACAAGTATCAGAGTCCATACATTGTTGTC
Organism: Naegleria lovaniensis; assembly: GCF_003324165.1. Classification (NCBI taxonomy): domain Eukaryota; phylum Heterolobosea; class Eutetramitea; order Acrasida; family Naegleriidae; genus Naegleria; species Naegleria lovaniensis. The sequence goes on from NW_025407824.1 coordinate 803,859, forward strand.
ATTCCTGAGGATGATGTTGATGAAGCTGTATCACCCTCATCTTCGGCGTCATCCACAACTTCATCTACAAAGAGTTTGGATGAAGAGCCTTATCTCATTGTTCTCGATGAACACACTACGTATGTTGAGAGGCCATTAACCAAGAAAGTAGGTCCAATCATCAAAAAGAAGAAGGAAAAGCTTAGAGAAATGGTTCAATTGTATTACCTCCAAAGAGAAGAGCTTGTAGCCAAAACAAGGAGAGACTTGATGCCAAGAAGTGGTAGAAGACGATAATAAGTGGTTCTTCCCAACCCACACACATCAATTCCTCTTTTCCCAGTTCTCTTTCCAGCAAATACTAACTTTCTCACTACCCCTTCTAACTTATTCCCTTAAACCCTTCTTTCTCTTCCATACCTCCCAAACTCATATTACTCCCTTTAATCAAAGAGTCCACCAATTTTGTATGTATCATGATCAAATAAACACAATGTACAAACGCGTGTGAGTCCACAATACTCGAACAAAGATTTAAGTGCACAAAAGAAAAAATGAAGCGTTCACATTTGGCTCGATTTTTCGCTCACAAATATCAAGCTGCTATTCGGGATGAAGCATTGAAAAAGAAGGATCAGGGAAAAGAAGCATCAACAGACGACAGGAACGATTCAGGACCTCAACTGAATGCTATTTTCAAATATCAGAATGCGTCGGACGAAATATTCGAAATATTACCTACGCTATGGTATGAGAGAAAGCGAGAACCCTTCATTTCCGATAAGAGTCACTGTATTGTGTTCAATGATGCATTCCTGTTTGATTATATTCGTAAAACAATTTCATACTTTTCACACTATAATTGTGATGCTCATGAGAAGAAAATGATCGAAGGAATGAAATTGTTGGTAAAATCAAGCTTGCACGGAGAAAGGTGTGACACCAAAAAGATGGAGCGTGTAGTAGAAGAATTGCTAGACCAATGTAATTCTCAAATATATTATTTAAAACGTAATGTCACGAATGGTAGCAGTAATGTCAAGGAGCAGGAGCAAGTTTGGCAACGTTTCACTCTGAAGGCCTCTCTTGTTATTTCTGCGTTATTAATAATTTTGAACATCACGTCAAGATGGAAGCGAGAACAAGTACCAGAAGAGAGAGAATTGAAAATTCAAGAATTCAACTTTTTGTCACTGCAATTTATTCATGAGCTTTGCTTAATGTCACACTCTGAACGAGTTCTACGTTCTTTAGATATTATTGAACAAAAGAAAAATCCTTCATTTGTAAGAAAGGTAGCCAGATTCTTCAAAGTACTTGTCATAGAGAGAGCCTATCAATATTCTTCATTCAATCAAGCGCTATACTTTGTTTCAATATTTGGAAGTCGATTATTTCCTTCTCTCTTTAAGAAATTATTTGAGTCCATTGAAAAATTCAAAGGACAACATATTACTGATTCACAACATGGTAAAAAGAAAAAAACTTCAAGCAATCGGTTACGAGACGTGGAATTTTTAGGATTTATTGTTGGATCAATATTTGGAGCAGGAGGTTGTGCATCAGTAGTCCTTACAGGCCTCGATTATTTAAAAGAAAAGGGTCTTGGTACTCACATGAAAGATACACCTCTCAAAGTTGTTGGTGTTTCCAAGAGTTTTTGGATGACAGTTGGAGCATTGTTCGGTATATTTGTAAATATTGCTGTAAGACATTCCTTGAGAAAAGGTGTGACAGTTGTTTTACAAAAGTATTTGAATAACCCACAATTTATCAAAAACACTGTTGGAAAGCAAAACGAGCTTATGGCTAAATTAATGATCCGAACTTTTGCACAATTCATGGACAAGGAAACAAAGAAGATATTATTTCCTAAATTCAATGATGAGAAGAAAAAGATTCCAACGAACGATAGACAATCCAAATCCAGCTCGTTAACTGTATTCATGAACGATCCTTTTATTCTCTCTCTTATCAAAGATAGAGTCACCTCTCTCAAGCACATGAATCCATATCTTGGCTCACTGATAGAAATGCTATTGTCCGAGGATGAGAACACTCTATTTGGAAAATCAAAGAAGCTGTACTCATACATAACCACTGTGAAAGCAAAATATTCAGGAATATTGAATAGACTGATACCAGTACCCTCAGAAAACTCAAAGTGGCACTACTGGAGCACCTACTTTGCATTCTACTTTGCAAATATTTTCTCCAAACAAGTGGCCGACCTTGAATTTGAACAAAAAGAGCAAGTTATTTATGAATTGAATTCAGGTTTGACATCCATTTTAAATGCTTTTGTGAAAAGAGAGCATTTTTTGAATAATGACCACGAGAATCATTCTGCTCGTTCCTTTATGAGAACTTCCAAGCTTTAAAGTTCAACAAGCTTCTGAATTTTTTTAAATTGTTCTTGATTTTCAGAGCATATTTTTGATTGAGTTTCTCTGAGTAGCTCGACGATGACATTTTTCTTGAGTACTCTCTTTGCCTAGTTAAAAGTGCAAGTTGTGAGATATTTCAATGATAAATAACAACACTTACATCCAAATATAATGAAAGATATGTAAATATGAAACTTGTGCAGTAGGATTGCAACTTGACATTGTTCGGGCATTGATTACACAGACGAAGTGCTGTCACGACTAACTCTTCAACTCGTAGTATTAAGGTACTAATGCTCTTACAGAATAACAAATTTCTAAAAATTAGCATGATATACTCTTTCACATTCTCGTTCGGAGATTTCACGAGTTGATCTACCATTTGATCGACCGTGTCTTTGTTAAGGAGTAGCTCATGACAATCTTCAAAGAATGACAAGTGAGAAAACATGCACAGACAGTATTCTAATCGGTTGTCATCTTTCTTTCTAATGAAATTGTCTTTCATGGACTTGATCATTCCTTCAAAAACTAAATACTTGATCATGGAAAATCTAACCTCAGCCGAGGAAACCAGTACTGTCAGCAAATTGAAAAATGTCATGGTAGAGCTGAGCTTGGTCTTGAGAGAGGTTGCTTGAGAAACGAGATCCACAATCCATGCACTGGCTTGGTGCTTATTGAGATCGGTAGCAACATCAATTTTAGCTCTCTCATTTCCACAAAATAAATTATTCATAACCAAGCCAATGAGCATTTTCAAATCATTGTCAGCATAGTTGGAGAACCACATAAGTTTGAACTCTTGAATAATATTACACTCTGTGGTGCAAACTTTCTTGGCTTCCGTTCCTATCAGCAATTGCTGTAATATAGTTAAATTGAGACAAAGCTGTTCTTTCAATCGTTCACTGCCTCCAATCTCCTTATTATTTCTTCGAATAGATTCAATGGAGAGAGATGAGGAAAGTCTCTTATTAAAGCTAACGAGTGCCAGCGATAATTCTCGTTGAGTAGATGCTTGACAATTCTTTCCATAGGCGGAGAGCAGCCACGCCAAAGCTTTTCCCACAATGTTTAGACCATCCATAACTTCATCCATGAAAAAAGCATCTTCCATTGATGTATAAAGAGAAACAAGTCTCGAAATAATTGCGTCACATTTCTCAGAAGAAGCCCGTATTGGAAAACATTTTCTTCCAAGCAACGTGGTCAACAATTTACAAGTTGTCAAGCGAAGATTTGAGCAATTGTTCTCGTTCAAGCATATGAGCAGCGCTTGTAGCAACCCTTCTCTCGAGCTCACATAGTCAGAGACACTATCGCCCTTGATATTTGAAACAAGGTTGTTCATGATTACCAAGGCGAGCTCCATAACTGATTGGAAATTCTCATTGGACAGAGTGTGATGAAGCGAATGAATAATCTGTAGCATGCACTCAAAAATCACCGTCTCCTTAATCAAGTATGTTGATAAATCCTTATTATTCTCAACAATTTGTATCAGTACCAATAGTAGATTTTGTAAAGAATTAAGGGTACTTGTTGTGTGAGTCTCCATGTTGGAAACGGCTTTGAGGCTACTGAGTAAGAAGGACAAGGCCACTTTTTCCATTAAAATTTTGCTTTGTGAGGATGGATCCTTTTTCAGGATTGTGTAAAGAAGAGAGGTTGTAGGCTCTAAAAATTGATGCGTTGGAAGTTTGAACAATTCTATGAAAGGAATTTTCTCAATAAATGAATCGAATGGAGCAGAGCTCACTGAAAGTACTTTGCATAGAGTCCAGAGTGCTCCTTCTTTTGACGACTCGCTATCATTGCTGGAAATTCTTGATATGATCAAATCAATGAGTTGTCGATTGTGTCCGCAAAGAGCTTCCAGTTTCTGGGAGTTGATAATTCCATTGGAAATAATCTGGAATCCTGACGTTCTAATGAGAAGTTGTTTTGAGAAAATCAATTCTTCCATTTGCTCTAAATTCGTCAAATCGAACGTAGATATTTTACATTGTCTAAGAACTGACGATAGAGAGCAAAGTGTATAAAGCGCCATTGTTAGAAAGTGAGACTTTTGGTAAATACCATTTTCAACATTTTCTTGCTCTTCTTGTACCAACTGGAATAAGTTTGTAAATAAGGACTTGATTAGTTCCATGTTTTCTGTAGAAAAGGGTTCTCCACTCAGGACTGCAATGCATACACATCTTAATGCAAGGATGCGAAGGTCGTAGCTTTTCTTTTGCTCAATATATCTTTTCAACGAGATTAATAGGTATTCATCATTCAGTAGTAGCTTCAGTTCGTCCCTGCAGCCAAATGAGCACAAAAATTCCAAACACGAGCACAAGAATTTCAACAAGGTGCAACGAGTTCCCTTCCTCTCGATCTGTGATTGAGAAGATTCGATGTAAAAAATTTCACAAAAATTTTTGCAATAGCAGTACGCCAACTCTGTTATAGTGTCCTTATCCGGTACGTGGTGTGTGAATATCTCAGAAAAGAATTCAATAAGATTTTCCAATACGAGATCATCAGCTTGGCTCGTTGGAGTCTTATGTAAGAACTTTAAAAACACTCTTCTCCAGTCGCTTTCCTCGAATTTTCTCATACAAGAATCATCAAGAAGTAGGTAATCCTGCAAAAAATGTAGGTTTGTCAAAAATTCGCTATGACTTCTTGATTGAGACAGTTTCGTTAAGGCTAAATTAATGTGAAAATCTGGATGAATTTCTTTGAGGACAAGTAGTTGTGGGTTGTCTTTAAGAATTGCATCCTTCTCGAGTTGTTTGTCAACAAATAATTTGACAATCCTTGCAAAATGAAGTGCTCGCGTCGATATCTTGTTGTGTTCATGGCTGCATTCAATCTCAAACGGTGATGAATTATTGATGTCATAGAAATTCGTTAATACTAGACTAGGTAATGAAATTCTGGAATTATGGGGATTGTTCAAAGAGACGATCATATCCTTCACTTCTCTAATAAACAAGTCTTTTGAAAAAGCTGCTACGCTCAGGATTTTAAATGCTAATTTTCTCGTTAACATGTCCTTGTGGAACAGTACTATCATAATCAGATAATTGATATAATCATTGTAATGCAATGAGATACTTACATGGCGAGAGAAGAAGCATTCCCGATAAGGAGCAAAACACTGGGCAAGAAACATTGACAACCACCACAAACAATAGAGACAACAGTTCTGTACATGTATATTCTGACAACTTTAGAAGGGCCAATTGCAAAAATTCCTGATTAAACATGTCTTTTACGGTGTTATTTGCTGGAACAAAGTTCATGTTACAATTCTTGTAAGAATTTATCATACCTACTTACCCTTAACAATGTTGAATAGCTGCGAAGTGACAGACTTAAAAATTTCGAAATCTTTCGTCTCTCTGAATAACGACAGTAGACTTTGAACTTCCTCGTTTGAAGCAAGATCTGTTGTTGTTGAGTTAGTCTCAAAAATGTACTCAATGTCGTCCAAATATATACTCATCAATGGGTCGCTCTCACCAAAGTCAAACAGGTCTGAGCCATATGTTGTTGGCTCGTTCATTAATAGTGTTTTTAAATTGGTAGATGCAGCCTCTCGAATCCTACACACAAAAGTCAGTCGTCCAAGTTAACACTAGCTCATTAACTTACCATTTGTACTTATGAAATAAAAATCGAATATTGTACGCAATAAGCTCGTTTTTTGACATGACTCGCTCAAATAAATGTAATGCCAATAAAAATTCATCAATACCATCTGTTTTCCCGACAATTTCACAATAATGTAACAGGCATTGTAATAGCGGAATGAATGACGAAAATAATTTGATTGACTTGGGATTATGTTGAATAATTTGAACCAATGCTGTTAAAGGTGTTGATGAGTTGGTTCGGAAAAAGTGCAAACAAATCAAGTAAATTAATTCATCTGATGCTAATTTCTCAAAGAAAAAATGTAGATCCTCCGAGATAAAATGTATAGTGTAGGCTCTAACTGCTTCTGATTGATGTGAAAGGAGTATCTTGAGAAGAGTTTGGCAAGGACAAATGTCTTCCAAAAATTCTGCAGATACAAACAATTCTTGAAGAAGGCGTTCCAAGCCATTTTTTTCTTGGCACAGCAAGAGCGCCGGAATTGCTGTTTTAACTCGTTCCAAATGCTCAATAGCACTAGAGAGAGGTTTCAGTTCACTTTCAAGTGTTATTTCGTCAAAGCAATTTAAGGATTCAATGAATTGGAAAGTGGAAAGATATTCTTTGAATGTTGTTGGATCAAGTCGCTTCAATTGTGCACAGGCTTTTGAATGAATATTTGGAAATGAAAGGTGCAATACAGGGTCAAAAACAAATGCTTCTATGGTCGGCATGAGCACTGACGAGATTTTACAAAGCTTTTAACACATCGAATTAACAATTTGGAGCAAATACACTTTTTCTACATACCAATGTTGAATCACATTTAGACAACAAGTGAGCTAGTAAATCTAAAATTTTGTACTTGTCAATGGAATCCATTGTTTCACTGATCCAACAAATAAGGTCTTGCAAAATATTGACAGAGCTTTCAACAACAATTAACTTATCCAATTCTGAAATAGGCTCACAAAAACAATCCACTACATGTTTTAGCACATCGTTACATTTTCCAATTAGCGATATTTTTCGTTTACATGCGCTCCTCAGCTTGGAATACATGTATTTTAAAATAAATACAAGAGAATTAAAATCAATTAATACGGAATCAGCTTCTTGAACGTCATTATCTTGAATTTTCAACGAAAGTTTTTCAAATATGGTACATAGGCATGAAATAACGTCGTGTTCAATTTGTAGTGGATGATCATTTTGAAGAATTAAGGTGAGTGACTATTTTGAAGTGATCACTAAAACTCTAAAAAACATGATTTAACTTACCCGAATAATATCAGAATTTTGAACAAGGCATTCAATAGGAAATTCTGTAAGGGGAGATTTTTTTAGCTCTTGTAGAGCTTCCTGAATTATTTCCGAACGTCGTTGTTGTAATCGAATGTTAATTTCAAAAAGATATTGCTTGTCTGACTCCATAAGTGCAATTTTTTTAACTGTCATGCGTTTCTGGATGGGTTGAGATGTTGATTCGAGGGAATAATTGTGTTGAGATGAGGTAGGATGATAGCGTTGCATTTCCTCGTGAACGTGAGGTTCCACTTGCCTCGTCTCTGTTGTGACAGTTGTTGAGACCTCCTGGCTTTCCATCTCTTTTCTGAATGCTTTTAATTGACCCACTATGAAATCAACATCTGCATAAATATCTTCAGGTGCATAGAGTCGAAGAGTTTGAAAGAATCCGATGGCCCCAATTTCAATTAAAATTGAAGCACTTGTTTTTCTCTGAATGCGTTGACGGAAATATATGAATCACTTCCTTTCCAAATTGGCAATACAAACCTTAGCAAATTCACATACGAGTTGTATGACTTGTCTATAATAAAAACAAGGATTATTGTTGAACCATTTGAGAAGGGCAGTAAGAACATTTTCATCATTTTCCAACATTTCCGCACTCATCAAACCATATTTAAATTTATTCAAAATATTTGCCATGCTTCTCCTCTTAATATCCACATTCGGATGTTCAAGCCTTTCAAACAGCGATCCCCCATAGGAAGATGATGTTGAGGAGAGAGTGCGTTCATCGGGAGAGTGGCCACTCATTTTATTTGGTGTGTTGCTGGTTGATTGAGAGACTCGCTCTCATACAACACGAAGAGCAACAAGTACCAACCACATCCCAACACAAAGCTATTAAGGAATTCAAACCTAGATAAAGAGCATGTATTAATACAGCGTGTTATTGGAATCAGAGTATCCCAAGTAACACATAGCCCATGTTATATATTGGGCCAAGTTCGCAATGTTGGATGCAAAAGACTGCGCCCGCCTTTCACTTTACGATTTTGGTACTATCACAATTCATCAAGTCGCGACTCTTTCTCTCTCGAGATGCTGCTACTGAATCAGTAGAGCTTTTGAAAAAATGAGGAACAGTTCCCATGGTGGCGTCAATTTCAATAACTTGGGAAGCAATAATAGCAATAATACTACTACGACACGATCATCATCTCCTTCGTTTTCATCATCGTCGTCGAGGGCCTTAGGAACCTTTTCAGCAACGCTGCCAGCTTCGGGCTCCAACAGAGGAAAATCAGCTACAGGATCATCGTCTCTTTCAAAATCTTCGCAGTTCGGAACAGGAACAAAACATAAATCAAGTTCTCTGTCGAGTAGCGTGGGTGGGGTCGGTTCTACGGCTGGCTTGTCCTCAGCATCAACAAGTTCCACCAATTCAGTCAATATCTCATCAAGCTCACCAACAACAACCATTGATTCTAAGGTAACATCTCCAAAACCAAACACATCTCCACTCATTCATTTCTTTTCATCCTCAACTTCTACAGGTTCCAAGCGAGGGATTGGATCAGCTGGAGGAGATTTTCATCAACCCGTGCGGAATTCATTCAGTGTTAATGCTTCGAATTCGAATCCTAATAGTTTGAACGGTAGCAAAAGTCAGCCTACATCACCACTAGGGCGTAAAAAGAACGAAGAGAAAAATTTTCAATCTCTCACGCCAACAACAAAGACGATAGCACCCATATCTCCCACAAGTAGTAACAAACAAGCCCTCTCGCCCTTCACCGTATCAACATTTGAAGAAGAAGAAGATGTTGACACTATTGAAGCGTCCTATATCAATCACCCCATCACACCCATTGTCAAGGTAGGTTTTTTGTTATCGACGTGTTGTGTGTCACATTCTATGGTTCCTTAATTGTCTTGGATCAATTCATTGCTTGGAATCCAACATTCACATTTGTACAAACACATGATATGGATTTCTTAGAGTAATAATCCATTTGATCTACATTCAACATATAACATTAATAAGCAATTATTTTCCGAGGTTATTTCACCCTCAAAAATACCACTTCTAACACCACCTCCAATTCCAAAGTCAAAATTGAATCTCCAATATCGAATTAAAAAGGCCTCAGGTAGTGGGGCTGATGCCAACGCAAATATTAGCGAAAAAGCTCTGAAAGTGTCAGTGTACAGTAAACAAAAACCCATGTGTGACGAGAATACCCATCCAACAGGGGAAGATGCATACTACTGTTGCTACAGTGCAAAGCATGAAGTGTACAGTTTTGGTATTGCAGACGGAGTTGGTGGATGGATGGCATTTGACATTGACCCATCCCTAGTGAGTCGACAATTAATGTGGAATTGCAAACTTTTGCTCTGTAGCGATCAACTGAACCAAATTGTTGCAGAAAATAATTACCATATCCCAAAAGAATACGAACCAATGGTAGCAAGAGGTCTTGAGCTTCCTCAGGTTGTACATCCAAAAATTCTACTTGAACGAGCATTTAGGTTAATGACAGAGTTCAATCAAGTGAAAGCAGGAGGAACCACGGCATGTATCATCTTTTTAAAACCTCTACCTCAAAATTTATATCAACTCTCTTATGCAAATCTTGGAGATTCTGGGTTTGCTGTGGTGAACAAACAAAAAAGCAAGGTAATCTATCGAAGTAAGGAGCAACAACACTACTTTAACGCTCCATATCAACTTTCCGTAATACCTCCAGAGCTTGATAGCGATGAGTTAATTAAGGACGATCCCAGTTGTGCAGATTTACACATTAATTGTTGTACCTTACGTGAAGGAGACTACATTGTGCTGGCAACAGATGGATTGTTTGATAATCTTTTTGATTCAGATATTCTGAAAATTATGAGGACAGCCACAAGTTGTCACAGCATTTCAAAAAAACTTGTACAGGAAGCGGTCAAGAGATACAACTCACCAACACTCCCCAATCATACGCCCTTCTCAATGGGGCTGAGTAAGGTGACTGGAGAGTTTAAACGACATGGCAAATCTGATGACGTAACTGTATGCTGTGTTTCTGTATGCTGTAATTAATTATTTCGTTGCGTGTAGAATTTTTAACAAATCTAAACTTTTTTGAAGTTGAATCTATTTGGTTTGCTGCCCTGATTTGAATGCAGAACCAAGTTTTGATGAATCGAAATTGTAAATTTAAAAAATTGTTTGATTGTGTCGGTTTCAGTTGTATGGCTTGAATTTTGAACGACCCAGAGATGAACCTACCTCCCTCTTCCGATAATTCATTCTTATTAATTAAACAATTCAAATGCCAATATTGGAATAATATGGTTGCTCCCTCGGCTGGCAATTTATTCATCACACCACGATTTATTTTATTTGAATACGATTCATCGCCAGCACAAACGTCCACAGGAAGGAATAGAGGAAACTCGTCATCGGGATGCGGAAACGGATCATCAGGTTCTGGTAGCGTAGGTAGTACTGGAAGTAGTGGTGCTAGTAGTAGTGGTTTAATGAACACAGCCACTACCATGGTCATGAATACATCCACCAACATTTTCAACAGCGTCAAGAGTTCAACAGGATCCTCTCCAGGATCAAGTAATGCCCCAATGACCATCTTTGGAAGTACTGATGAGGATTTTGTCGATGTGACCTATGTACCCGAATTCAAAAACAGAGAAATCAAATCGAACACTTCATGCATTTTGATCCCTCTGCAAGATATTGCTCAATGCACAAAGAGTTCCTATCTATTTAAATCCGTACTGTGGATTCAAACTCGAAATAACACCAGTTATTACTTTGTGGGACTGAAAAGTATTTCGAATACGAGTACAATCATTAATCACGTGTTGGATCAATTGAAAATTCATGAGAAAAAGAGTCATGAAATTTCAACCAAACGAAAAGAGCGACCTGTAGAAATTAAATTAGATGAAAATGGATTTTTACAAGCCATAGAGTATGGAGATGTTGAAGATGAGGAGGAGCAACGAGTGATTTATAATGCAAAAGGAAAAAAGATTGATCCCTTCGCTTATATTAAGAGCTTGACTCCATCGAGTTTTAGTTTTAGTGCAAATTCTAGTGGTAGAAGTAGTTCAAAAATGGAAAATTCCTCTTCTCACAATAGCTCAACGGACAACTCTGTCACTCATTCAAATTCCGACAAACACAAGTCATACACAAGTGGATTCAATTATTATCTTGGAGCATCTCTTTCTGGATTATATTCATACAGTGTTGGGCCTGTGGTGGGTTTATTTTACGGTTCCAGCTCCAATACATCCTCAACAACAGAAAAGAAAAAGAACATTTCCGCATTGGATCATTCATCCCTGGAAATTTTAATTAAGAGTGACAAGTGTAAGTTGAGTTTTCAATATATTTGGGTTCGAGAGTATTTTAAATGCATTTCTAATTTTCATGACAAATGATTTAAATTTTTTCTAAATTTTGATCGAATTTGTCACACTGCTATTGTCATTCAACGACACTAGGGCACAGGAAATATATCGTTTTAGATGAAAACGGATTTTCCATTGTAGACCCTACTCAACAAACCAAAACACAACTATTCCTTTTGTACAAACAAATTACAGATGTTACTACTGTAAATACCTTCACCTGTAATATTAGGCAAGTGTTATTTTCATCATTCTAATGGTTGTTAATATCATGGTGTATTGTATTCAAACACTCATTTCAATGATGGAATTGTAATTCCACTCCGAAACAGTTATCAAGAAAGCAACAAACACGAACACAAACATATCAAGATTACCTCCATTTATTTACCTCTGATCTTAAACATCTTCCTTCAAGAAAATCAAACCATCCTCTTTTTGGATGAAAAAGTTTCAAAAACCATTGAGCTTGACAGTGTTCTCTCTCAACAACTCCAACACTTCGATCAGAATAATGACCAATCATCCATCACAGAAACATCAAATCCTGAGCACGATAGTAGTGGCAATGAAGAATAGAGAGGATCTACCCCAACCAAGGTCTCTGTCAGTAGTAATAGTCGAAAAGAGTCTTCTAACATTCTTCCAATTCCTTTTTTTGCGCAATTCGAAAATAGACAAATAAAAATCTCTAACAGCAATCACGGTTCATCAATTTAACCACACCAAGAAATGAGTCAAGAGTCCCTTGTGCCATCGAACCGACCCAAGTCTACAAGTCAACCAAAGGCATTCAAAGAACAGAAATCACTCACAGAAAGAATTGAAGAATCACGAAAAGTGAGAGAGAAATATCCAGATCGTGTGCCCGTGATTTGCGAGAAATCAGCCGTTGAGAAGGTACGTACTATAGTCACTCGTTTTTCCAAGGTACATCATATTATTATCATATGGATGTTACATTCCGATGGTCATTGATATAATTTTCAATGTTGCTGCCGTTATTTCATCATGAAATGGATTAATTTGATAATGATCAATTCGAACAATGTCTAAAATTGTAAATATGAAATTTCTGCAAAAACCACTCCTTCCTGAAATTTCTACATCACCAATTGTTGTTTCATGAACAGGATTTACCCTCCATTGATAAGAACAAGTATCTAGTTCCGGCCGACTTAAACGTTTCACAATTTGTCATGGTTGTACGAGGAAGACTCTCAGTTGATGAAACTACCTCGCTATTCTTCTTTGTCGGAAAGGATGTGCTCCTCATGCAAACGGATCTCATGGGATCTATTTATGAAAAGTACAAGGATGAAGATGGCTTTTTATACATCTCCTATTCGGGACAAAACACTTTGGGAGCTTTGGAATAATCCTATTATTACATTAGATTTATACTCTGCACCAGTTTTTGAGATCTTTGTACGATGAACAAACAAACAAATTAACAACAAATCATTTTAATAAAACAAAAAAAATGTCTGATTATGCGGATTTGTTGGGCGTGGATGCTTCTGCCAAAAAGAAGTCAACCCTCGTGGATCAGATACTTTCTCCGAAATCAAGCACAGTGTTGAAAGGAAAGCAAAAAGATGCTACTCATTCTTTGGCAATTACATCAACTCCTCTTCGTTCTCCTTCATTGGAAACACCTCGGAGACAATCAGCAAAACGTAAAATTATTCAAACAACAGACAAGTGGAGATGGAAAGCTTTTTTGAATAATGCTAGAGATGATGGAACCGTTTTATTTCATTGGACTCGAGTGGATGATGACGATGATGAGCAAGTGGCTCCAAATTACCCTTTTGAAATCTTGAATAAGAAAACTAGAGTTTTTAGCTATGACGATGATGAATATAAAGAAATAATAGAGCCGTTGCATAAGAATGAAAATTGGAGTCGAGAGGAGACAGATCTGTTATTTTCATTGTGTCAACAATATGATTTACGGTTTATGGTCATACACGACCGATTTTGTACAAGTGAACTCAAGACACAACACTCACCTGTTCCACCCCGATCTGTGGAGGATTTAAAAAAGAGATATTATGAAATTTCAAAAGCTTTGTTACAACACCGAGCTAAAAAACGATCCATTCCAAACGAAAAATTGAAAAAGCATCCTCTCATGGCAGTTGAGTATGATTACGATTACGAGACGAGGCGAAAACAAAATCTAGAAATGCTATACTCACGATCCTCCGAAGCAGAAAAAAGAGAAAACGAATTGAGAGAACAATTAAAGAAAATTGAGGCCATTAAAAAAAAGAGAAATGAAGAAGAACAGCAATTAATTAGACAAAAACAAAAAGAAGAAAAAGAACGACTCAGACTTGAAACAATCAAGACAGAAAAGCAACGATTACTTGAAGAAAAACTACGATTGGCTTCTACACCAGCTGTATTGACAACTATGGAAGAGATTGAAGAACAAGATGAAACAGAGGCTGAACAAGAAATCAACAAGTTTGATGCTTCATTATTTGCAAATTTGACACCAGGAGTTTACTCGAGAAGAGAGTTAATGAATTATGATGACTATCTCTATCACGCAACAATTTTAACAAAGCTAGGTTTTGACGTCAACACTCTCATGCCAACAAGGCGTGTGCATGAGGCGTTTGAGACGACCGTGTTGCCCCTTCTTGAAAAATACATTTCTCTATTCGGAAAGCCAAATGTTGATGAGTATGAGTACTCGGACACTACACTACTGCCAGCTCAAGAAGTGCCAGTGGCAGAGTCTTCGAATGCCTCTGACTCGAAAAAGAAACGAAAAAAGCAATCAGGTTCATCTGAAAAAGAGTCCACCCAAAAAAAGAAAAAGAAAAAGTAAAATAAATTATTCCAATATTTTAGTGAGCTCTCCATGATAAAGCAAAATTTCTCTCAATAGACTCGTACCCAAAATTTTAGCATACATTATTGGAGCAAATTAAACTTCTCCTGATCCTTCTTTAGATAATCCAAGGAAAATCTTCATGTATTCGTAGACAACAAAGTTGATGGAAACAACTGGAATGACCTTCAAATAATTCGAAAGAAGACCTTTGTAAAATCCAACAAAACCATATCTTTGATAAACTTGACGGAAAGCGGCCGATAGTGAAATGTGCTCAGTACTACCTCCCATACCAACCATTTGCATTCTTCTTCTCACCACGTCGAATGGATAAGCTAAATTATGATTGTAGAATCATTGTACAAATAACAGTAATTGTCATCCAATTCAGCAATTTGAATAATCATGATAAGTGTAGGATGATGGTTGTAATATAAATGATTCACATAGACGATTAGTTGCAATATAAATGATAATATTAATGAATAATATAAATGATTCACATTGACAAACGATTGGTTGCAAGAATATCATTCGCATAGTTGTTGATAATATATCATCACGACTCTACAAGTCAATACTTACTAACGGTCTGTGCAAAAGTTCCGCTAACAGCTCCAAGAGCCAACTTGGTAACAATACCTAAACTATCAGATCCTAAATATTCCAAGCACAATACTTTCAATTTCTCATAGGTTGTAAAATTAAGAGCAACATATGGAGCAATTCCGAGTAGGGTCGGAACCATACCTCTATATAGTCCATACAATCCTTCTTGTTTGTAAATCATTTTCAAAGCATGATTAATTCCATGATAGATTTTTGGTTCATATTGTGCACTCAATCGACACCGCACCACATCAAGTGGATAGGAAACAACAACAGAAGTCATACCAGCCAAACCACCACACACAAGTCTTTGAACAGTGGTCAATTTTCCATCTTCCGACCTAGCCATAGCAAATTCTTTATACTTTTCATAGGAAACAAATTGTGCTGCCGTGTAGGGAACAATACGCACAACATTACTACCATTTCCTTTAAAGTATCCCGTTATTCCTTCATCCTTTCCGATTTGAATTAAACTACGAAATATACCATTATATTTAACTTCTCCTGGATTTGTGTTTTGAACAGAAAGGTCCTGAACTTGAAACAGAATTTTAAGCCTTTCAAAGGGGGCAGCCACTGTTCTTGAAACAGCTCCACTCACACCACCACAAACACTGTAACCTATGCCAGCATTTGCGTTGGCAAGTTCCTCGATTTTCAGCTTGAAAGCACTCTTCTTTACTCCTTCCGAAGGTGATGATGGTTTTGATTCCATGATATCTTTTGTGTAATAATTTTTAAATGTATGATGATGACGAGAAGAAAAATATGAAAGGTTTATCGCAAAGATGAACACGGAGAAGGGTTAGGACGACGACAATGTGAAGTCTGATACAGCAATGCCGACACTTTGAGAGAACTTTATGGACGGAAGGGATGATGATGGAAAAGAGTGTGTTGATGAGAATTTTTTTCGTTCATCGTTTTTATTTCACCTCTTCTTGTAGTGGATCTTTCAAGAGGTCAGCAGGTTGTTGTTGTTGTTGTGACACACGGAAACTCCCATTTTCATCATCATTGAGGGTTGTCATGGGTGGTGTTGAATCATCCCCTTGCTCACAGGAAGCAACACTGGCTTGTTGTTTGGAGTGGATGCTGTCGTCTTTTGTGGATGTTGGTCGAACAGAAGAGGATGACATTTTCAATAAACCAATTCTCTTGGCCGTATTTCGTACAGGAGCTTCTTTCTTGCTTTGCTCTATACGTGCGAGAGCCATTCTTTCAGCTCCAATCTCTTGATTGGCCCAGTGTTTCTTTTCCACATTTTCCTTCTCTTGGTGAAGACGTTGTTTCTCTTTCAGTCGTTCTTGCTTGAGCTCTTCTTGAAGTCGTTGTTCTTTCAATTTGAGTTCTCGTTTTTGCTCCAATTTTTCGCTCAGAGAAAGTAGTGCCTCCTTCCTTAATTCTTCTGCATTCTTGGTGTGTGTCTCAATCATTTCTAGCTTTTTCATCCTGTTCGTAGTTCTTTCTTTTTTCATTTGATCTCGGTGTTTTCTCAAAAGATTTAACTTGTTTTGCATTTCCATTTCTTTTTCTTTCTTTTTTGAAATGATATTCGTCTTTCGTTCCTCTCTTTGTTGCTCTTCGATCTTTTTCAATTCGTCTAATCGCTCTTTCAACTGAACGATGGACATTTCAGCTAACAATCCAACCTCTGAAGTTTCAGTTCGGTCAAAGGTCTTGGTTTGCCTTTTTGGAGCATTTACAAGAGCTCTAATTTGTTTGATGAGATCTTCGCGCTTTCGCTGTTCTTCTTCATGTTGTTGTTTGATGATCTTTTCATTCTTTTGACTTTCTCTCTTAATTTCGTTGGCTGTTCTCTTCTTTTCTTTTTTAATTTCGTGCTTCACTACTTGAATTTTCTCTTGAATTTCTTTGGCAAATTCCTTGTTTTTCTCTTCCAATACTTTTTGCTCTTTTTCTATCTTTTCTTTAAGCTCTTTGATTTCTTCGTCTCTCTTTTTCTTTTGCTCCACAGCAAGTTTGTTGTTTTTTTCAGCCATGTTCTCTCGTACGAGCCTAGCATTAATGTCACTTTCCATCGCTTCTTTCTTCTTCCGTTCGATTTCTTCCAAATACTTTTTTTCGTCTTGAAGTTTCATGTTTTCTTGCCATGATTTGAAGGCAGATTCGTCCCTCAACTCAGATTCATACTTTCTAAGTAATTCTTCTTCCTTCTCTTGTTTTTTGCGAATAAGAGCTTCTTCTCTCAATATTGCTGCTGCATTGAGCTTGACATTGGCAGGAGCGTCTAATACTTTTCGTACTTGCTCAATGTCTTTAATGACTGGTTTGGGAGAAGTCACAGATTCCATAGTGTGCTCGATATCTTTTTTTCTTGCTCTTGGTGGAGCATTGGGCACTTTGGCTCTCTCCATTTCTTCTCGCAATTTCGAAATTTCTTTCCTATTGTTCTCAATGATCTGCTCATCGAGAAAAGGTATAGATTTTCTACTCTCCTTATACATGTCAAGAGCTTTGGAGATGGCAGGATTCTCGGGTTTGTAAGTTGTTTCAGGAATTTCCTTAGTTTTGAATGTGTATTCAATTACTTCTTCGACTGGTTGCTTCTTTTCTTTTTGCATTGTTAAATTAAATGGTTCAAAAACTGTATCCGACTTCTTTGGTGGTTTGTCCTTGCCTACAATTTTGGAAGCCCACGAGGTCACAATTTCTTCATGTTGACGTATTGAGCTTAAAAGTTGAGAGTCAATCCATTCTTTTTCATACAGCCTGCTCCACTCTTCCATAAATAACGTTGTCAGGTTTTGGGAATTGTAAATGAAGAGTATGAACCGTTGTCGCTTTGAGGGCGTCATTGCATTGGACAAAAAATCTTTTACAAAATCTAAAGGTAAAACTGAAGGAAATAAAAAGTACAAAGTATACAACACCACAGAATAATCTGTTCTCTCTCTATTGAGTATCAAAAACTCATTCTCTTTCGAGCTACATTTTGAAAATATTTCTAAAGAGATGTCAATAAATTTTGAATATCGTTCTATTCCAATAATTACATCAGCAATAAATTGTTTATCTCGTTCTCCTTTCATTCCGAATTCTTTAAAACAATTTTCTACAAGTTCAAAAGGAGGATACCCTCCATGATCTCCTGCAAAATATCTCTCGGTGCATCCTGTACAAAACCCGTACAATGATGCAGGATTGAATTCCAACAGGTTAGGCTCATTGGAGGAAGCCATCACTGATGTATTAGAAGACATCATTAATGATGATGGAGTTTTTGAAATTCCCGATTCATCATTCGTTTTGGTGCTCGTCGATGTCATTTGATGATGGTCGCACCAGCATGAATTTTTTTATTTTAAGGTGTAATTTAAAAATTGGCGGCAAAAGTTTCTCCGTCGCGCTTCAAAGTACAACTCTATTCGCCAAACGCAAAAAAAAAGAACTTTTAGAGTCATCATTGTTGTGGCCATCAACATTATTGTTTCTCAACATTTGCAGCCTGATGAAAAACGAGAAACTTTCATCCTATAATAATAATTTATTTGTTTGGTTTGCGAAAAGAATAGCAAAGAATGTGTGTTGGATGTAATTGCAAGGTTTGTAGAAGGATATTATTTCCCTCATCCTCCGAGATGATCATCACTGATACGAATACGTCGGTGATTCAATGAAAAAAATGGCTGACTGGAATAGGGAGGAATTACTAAGCGAGAAACGAAACGAAGTCACGGACTACAATGGCCTGTGGATATATTCCAAGTTATTGCATGGATCGGATTAGTATTTATGCATGTAGATTTTTATATAATGGTTACCACAGTTTCAAGAATTGAATATCAAGTGATTGCAACTGTTATTTATTTTATACTCTCTATCATTAGCGCAACAACACACATCATTTTGACATTTTACGATGCAGCTGATGAACATATAAAATTAAAGGAAAAGGGACTAGAACCCGTGTATGAAGGAAAGAAAATAGTATTTTGCAAACATTGCAAGTTAATTGTGTAGGTTTGATGAGTTTATCATGATTCATAGGATTTATTCTTTTTCGGGTATGAATATTGAAAATTACCAAAAACAGATACGAGACGAGCAAACACTGTAAATTATGTATGAAATGCGTACAAGGTTTTGATCATCATTGCCGATGGCTCAACATGTGCATTGGAGAAAAGAATTACAAAATATTTTTCGTTTTCTTGACTGACACATACTTTCTCCTGCTCTATGTTTTTTTAGCGAAAGTGGCATATGTGATTGAAGGAAGCATTAATTTTGAAGATTTTTCAAAGAGACTGCTCGCAATCTACTCATTCTCTCATCCAATTGCACATTTAGTTGTAGTTGGGGTTGGAGGAATTGTGACCTTAATAGTTGCTCTTTCACTCACTCAGCTATTTTTCCTTCACATCAAACTAAGTACGTTGTTCTTTCAATGATACAGTATCATTTCGATATATATCAATTTCTCTGACTCACAAATAACAGTTTATCTAAAAAAGACAACCTACGAATACTTGATGGAGAAACGTGCACTAGAAGTCGCAGCATTGGAACAACGAAACGCAGAACGAAACGACCGGAGAGCCGAAGAAATGGCAAATGCTGATACACAACATGAAACCTCAACTGCAAACACTGAAAGTTCCCTTTCATATCACATTGAAAAGTATTCCAATCGTATCTTTCCTCATCAGCCTTACATGCAACCTCAGTCACACTCGACCAATAACAGTCAAAAATCCATGCCAACAACAGCCCATGAAACACCAGCGGCTGAGGTTACTTCCAAATCGTTGGAATTTTCCAATTTACAAGTCAAAAGAACTAGTTCCAATCTCATTGCAACCAAAGGAGAGATGGGTGTTCATCACAAAAACGAACAAGACACAAACGCCAGTACGGATAGCATTGTCATTAATTGTGACCGTTCCTATGGAGGAAGAAGCCCTCGAAATTTTGATCATTCTCTTCAATCGCCGAGAAGACAAACCAAGTCGTCCGGTAATGTGAAAGGAGACCAAATATTGACTCCATCCCCCAGGAATCATAATCCAACAGAGGGTGAATCTGTTCAATTGTCTGTTGGATGTAATGAATTTATTTCAGGAAATGTTGTGGATGTGTTGCAAAAGAATGAGGACGATCTTGAGGCGAACCAACATGTTCAGACAACTCCTGTGGAAGATACGCGGTAAGAGTGAATGGTATTTGGTTTCAAAACTTGTGAAATACATCCAAATTCTCACTGCTTGAACAAAATGAGAAGGCTCTTGGTAAGAAGATGACGACTTGCTTTGGAAAGAAATCGGTTCCATTGTATTGAGCTCGAACAAGTTGAAAAGTCAACCTCAGTGGCTCCGTCTGACATTTTGCTACAAACATTTTATTACACACCAGCTTGGTTAATGCAGAATGAAATGGCCTCCATCCATTCGTTCATTTCCTCCTCAGACGAAGCCAAAATAAAGTACTTTTTGTCATTTCTAGAATCATACAATACAAAACATCCTTTCGTAAAGGTTTTGGCAACACTTCCATTTTGCAAAATAATGGTTCCTGTTGGCTCTTTCAATTTCTGAATACTCTTGAAATATTGCAATTCACCCACTCTCAATACAAACCATCTCTTTTTCCAATTTTTCACAACATGGCCTTGCTTGGTCAAATAACCTTCCTTCACAATTTCACTGAAACCTGTCTTTTCGGTGGCCCCATACGACTTTAAAATGGATTCAATCTTTTTTCGAATGTCTGCAGAGATGGTCGATTCAATTTCCTTACTGTTCACAAATTGGAGAGCATTTAGAGGTTGTTTTGGATTATGAATACGCAAGAGGATGGCGAGCTCTTCAGTGTTTTCTTTGGAGCGACATACTTTCTTGATAAAACCATAATTTCCAGCTGCAATTGCAAAATGCAGACATGAATAACCATTGGCTCTATTGACACCCACTAGATTCGCTTGTTTTGCCAAGAGTTTACCACAAATTGCTTTAAAAGAATATATTCAAATGTCAGCGAGAATAAATTCATCTCAAATGAAACAACAACAACATACCAGCATTACCACTCGACCATGCCAAAAACATAATTGGACTCATTCCATTATTATCCATAAAATTCACATCATAATTAAACACATAATCCTCTCGTAACATAATCTCTACCATTTTCACATGTTGCAAAACACAAGCCAACGATAAAGCATCCATCATGAATCCCTCTCGATTCTGTTCCACACTCACTGCATGACTCTGTTGACAATTTCCATACATGATCAATATTTCCACACTTCCTCCAAAAACACCATACAGAAATGGAGTATAAAAACTCGAAGAAATATCTCGAGCTCGTGTCAAATATTTTGTTAATAAGGGTTGAAAATAGGGAGGAGCCAATGGCGTGCTGTGACATCCAATAGTGGTATCAGCTCCACTTTCGATTAACAAGTAGGCAATTTGTGTTAAACCAAACAATGATGCAATATGAAGAGCAGTCAATGAATTGAATGCTGTTTGATTCAATGATATACATTCTTTTTCTTCTTCCTTATTCATTTGAATGCATGAAATCAAATACTTGACCAAATGAATATTTCCAGAAGAGACTGCCAAATGGAGTGGATTCAATTTCGAATTGGGTAATGACTCACTCAATGCTTTCGATCTTGCCACTTGTTGTTGACTCAATAGATCCGTAAAGGTTTGAAAATCTCCTCTCAAACATGCAAATAAAAGAGGAGATTGTTTCAAATCTTGTTCCATGACTTGAATACATGAGGAGGACGAGGATGATGACAAAGGCAATGATGATGATGAAGAGGATGATGATGAAGAGGAATTCACACAAGTTAAATGAGATAAATGAAGAATGATGAATTTGTCCTTAATGGTGAATGAATCATTGGATAAAGTAAGAAGTGGAGTGAAATTATTTCCTGTAGAGCAGACGACAGCGGTGGTGGTGGTAGTGGTAGTGGTCCGGCTGTTCTTCTCCACTCGTTCAAACAAGGTATCGTATTGATCGGAGATGGAGCTCAACAAACGATTCGATTTCCTTTTCGAGTTGGTACTGGTCGTCGTCGTCGTCGTGAGGGTTGTTGGAGAAGGTTTGTTTTTTCTCAATATTACGGATGATGGAGAAGTATTCACTTGTTGTTGTGAATTATTATTAACCACAAGTGTACTCACGGTTCGACTCACTTCAGAATCACTCACTCTGGCGGGATTGACACCTCCTCGTCGATTTCGGAATGAAGATGTCGAATTGGAATGTCCCATTCGATTCGTGAGTGGAGTGCTGCTGGTGCTGGTGCTAGAATTAAGTTCTTCGTTTTTCATGGAAAGTTCAAGAGTCGAACCATGGTTGTAAGATAATGGATCACTGGAACGAATGAGCAGTAGGGGTGTTTGTGATGATGATTGAGAAGTGAGAGTATGATTCTTGGATGATTCTGTGGATGGTTGTGAA
Source organism: Naegleria lovaniensis (assembly GCF_003324165.1). NCBI lineage: Eukaryota > Heterolobosea > Eutetramitea > Acrasida > Naegleriidae > Naegleria > Naegleria lovaniensis. Next base: position 826,449 of record NW_025407824.1, read on the forward strand.
GAAGTGGAAGTTGTGTTGGATAATTGTTGTGATGATGATGATGATTTTTGAAGAGTTGGATTATCTCTGGGACTGTCCATAATGATGTGAAACACAGTATTATAATCGTGTCGTGTTGGTATGGAAGATATAAAATGTCAAAAGTCAACAAGAATAAATCATTGAAACATTGATAACAACAACAACACATGGACAGGACTACTTACTGGTACCAACTTGTTTCACCCGATTCCGGATTATGATAATAAAATCGTTGATAATTGGGATCAAAGAGTTCTGTCCATCCGTTTAAACTACTTCTTGTCTGATTGACAGTTACGAGTGTTGGTTGTGACATGTCTTGTGGATGAGCTGAAGATGAAATGGTTGTTGTTGTCAATGACGATGATGATGCTGTCGAGGAAAGGTCATTGATTAGAGCTGCTCCACCACCATTTTGACTCATTTTTTTAAATTGTGATGAGTGACGTTCGACGGAAAGTGAAAAAGTTTGAAATATTGAACTCCAATCGGGTTTTTCTTGTTGTTTGACAACTTGTTTATTGACATTGTTAAAAGAGTTTGAGTACAATGTGTTTAAATGATCCTAAGGTCGCGTTATACGATCAATCCATGTTAAAGCTTGACAAACATACGAATATATTAAAATTCAGGTTTGATTCCAAAATAAACGTTTCTCGCCATGGTTTATTACTTTTTCTAATATTGTGCAAATATTTGCCTACAATAAGATATCATGCGATGAAAACAACAAATGACGCAGTACGTCTCCAAGAATTTGCCATGAAGGCAAACAATCTTTGTGTGAGACAAACACAATACCAAAAAAATAGTAATTTCCAGCTCATGAAGAAACGTGAAGGAGGTCATTGTCCAACAACGACGACGACGAAGACAACAAATCTGATGAATGTCAACGTACAACCTGTTGTCATTTCTTCTCTGTTCTTGTTTGTAATCCTCTTCGCTACCATTCCAAGAATCATCACAGCCACCCACGAACCAAACAATGAAATTATCTTGACAGACAACAACAACAACAACAATACCACTCAGACGGACATCACCACACAATTAATCGAGTATACTCTTGATGTCAATATTTCCACAGTGATTCCAACATTTTCATTTGCCAATTATTCCATGAATGATACTCATTGGAGAGAAAATTCAACATTACCCGATGGTCGTAGTGGAAGTGGTAGTGGAAGCGGTAATGGTATTGTGGAACCACTTGCCTCTACCTCGTGTTACTGTGGTTATTGTTCCTGTAATGGCAATACATGTCCTTTGCCGGTGTATTACTTTACTCAATTGGTTGGAACGAATTGTCCCAGTAATAAGATTCCCACGATTGGTTACTTGTCGATTGATTCTACAAGTACTAGTGATGGATTCAAGTATTATATTGTTGATGAGGCGAACAGACATTTGGCTATTGGTAGACAACCATTTAGCTACTTGACCATTACAAAATCCATGCCATCGAGTAGTGGTGTCACTTGTGCCCATGACAGCAGTCAAACCATGAGAATTCCAATGCAAGGTATCTATGTCGTGGCAGAATCTACCAATTGGATATTCAATACGAATCTTCGTTATTATATTGATGTTGGTTGTGCTGTACCACCTTATAGTGTTATTAATACTCAATTTGTGTATTCTGGTCAAAGAGTTTATCAACACACAGAGGTCAAAGTGAGTGTTAAATTTTTCACAGTTTACAATGATATTGACACCTGGCAACAAGGTACCGTGACCAACTTGGAAAATGCCTTCTCTTTCAATGTTGCCAATGGTGAGGGATATCAAACATTCTTCCCTTCTACATTGGGATCTGCTACCTACAATCTCAGATATAATCCAAATAACGTTTTTGGTGCCTACGCACAAAACTTTGGTCCATATACACCTTTCACAGTTTACAAAATTGCTACAAGAGCTCAACTCTTTCCTAAAGGTTCCTCCACTCTTCAAGTCAATTTACCACTCACTACTAATTTCCAAGTAGATTATGAAATATTTGATAATGACAATACCATCACACCAGAAATTCAACCAAATAAGATTTATGTGTTATTTTACAATAACAACATGCAACTGATTTCTTCCAATGATATGAGTTGTGCAACACCTTCTAGCACGTATGGTATTGGAACATTGAATTGTCAATTGAGTGGATCTGCTGTTTTTGCTGGAAGAGTGAATATGATGGTTTATTATTTGGGAAGAAGTGAACAAATTGGAAGCACACCATTGGATATTGTTGTAAAATGTAATGGAACACTGAGTAATAACCCAGCAGTTTGTAATGGAAATGGAGTTTGTTCTCAATTCGATGTTTGTGTTTGCTCAAGCAATTATGGTGGTCGTTTTTGTGAAATTCCAAAGTGTGCTGGAATGTTATCAACCAATCCTCAAGTTTGCAGTGGTCATGGAACATGTATTGGAAAATCAGTGGGTTGTGTGTGCCATGAAAATTGGGGAGGATTAAATTGTGAGATACCAAAATGTAATGGAACTCTTTCCTCAGATCCAACCGTTTGTAACTCTAGAGGAAGTTGTCATGGTGTTGATTTGTGTCAATGCATGACCTCATGGGTTGGTCAATTCTGTGATATTCCTATTTGTAACGGAACTTTGGCTACAGATCCATCCGTATGTAATGCTAGAGGAAGTTGTGAAAATGTAGATACATGTCAATGTATACCATCATGGACTGGTCCATTCTGTGAAATTCCAAAATGTAATGGAACGTTAGCTACAGATCCTTCCGTCTGTAATGGAAAGGGTGCATGTACAAGCGCTGAGCAATGTGAATGTGTCAATTACGGTGGTCAATATTGTGATATTCAAATGTGTGGCGGAATTCTAGCAACAGATCCACATGTATGCACAGGAAGAGGTCAATGTTTAGATGTGAACACTTGTCAATGTGATCCTGGATATATTGGAGACAATTGTCAAAAACTAGAATGTACATTCAATCAAGAAAATGTGGATGGAAATGTTGTTTCAATCCATGCTCCAACTCCAACCATTATTTCCACATCAACTTTGGATGGTATTTACTTTTCTGTTAGTTTTTCTCATGACCAAACGGTTCCATATCAACATTTAATGTTCATTGGAAATTCTCACTTCTCACTGTCCAATTGCTCTGTGAGTGGTGATCATTCGCTAACCTTAACTTCCATTCCTAAAACAAGAACAATGTGTTTGGCACATTATAACACCACGTATTTGAAGTTGAGTGAAATTATTGCACATCCACTCGTAACAAAACAACACATGTTGGATGAGGAACAAAATGAAATTCTCAAACTCACCATGCCACTCACATTGCAATATTTTGATGCTACAGGTCAAGCCAAAGATGGAATTTGTTCTTCTTTTGAATTCAAAACAACTGAGACCATTTATGTGAAAACTACTTCCTTAATTGATAATCAATTTTTAGAGTATTCTCCATTGCATCCCTATTCTGCTGTTCTCTATTCTTCACAGACCACCACTATTGAAGGTGTTTTAAATGTGAATTTTATATTGGTGACTACTAATTTGACTCTCAAGTAAATGACACATCCTTGTGGATGCAATCCGGTCAAAAGAATTACTATTTTATTCAAACAAATTCTGGAAAAGCATTATCAGATTTTAGAGCAACCATTTTCTTCAAATCCAACTTGAAAAGACTTGGAGTACTCGATGTGATCGATATTTATTTCCCAGTTGTAATTGACTTTACTATTATTACACCTCCACCCAATCAAAATTTCACACTACAAGCAGAAATGACTCTTGCCTCCGATTCCACTAGCTGGAATCCAAAATCTACATTCATTGGAAATGACCGAGTTTTTGTAAAGGTTTCATCAACATCGTATGCTCTACTCGAAAACAATCACCTTACTGTTATGGATGCCTACTTGTGTTGCTTTAAGCAATTTGTAGCAAGTCTTCCAAAAGACACTGGATGTTTACAATATAATTCTGATACAATGGATGTGTGGAAGAAAATTATTAGCTCATCCACCACAGTAAATGCTGAGCTTTCTACCAAAATCCATCCCTTCTCCAACACCAATTATGCTTTTGGATTTTCATTCCAAATCTCAAGTTCACTATTTCCTGAAAAATTATCACAAACAGCAAGCTCATGTTTTGTACAAGCAAAAGTTGGAACGACAACACCACTTTCAAAGAGAAATCGATTAGAAGAACCATCCACTTTACAAGCAAGTTTATTCTTGGTGGACTTGTCTCAAAAACGATCCAATTCGAGCTTGGCAAGTTCATTGAGAAGAAATGTTGTGTTGTGGAACTTGATGAGCGCTTGTGTTGTATTTGCAGTGTTATTGTTTTCAAGTTAATAATACTATAAATATATATTTGCAACGCGTTGAATATACCTTTTAACAGAGTATTACTTTCAAATATTTGGCAATCTGTTTCGAAACAGAATGATTTTCTCTCAACAGCATGTTGATAAAGTTTTGGTGTTGAGTCGTCCCAAAGATTACCTTAATCCTCCTTCCAACTTTTTCAACAGGCTTTCGAATTCACCTCTTTTCAAGCAAACACAAATCAACCATCTCATGAATCCTACAATGTTGGATGAAGGGCACTTGGATTCGAAACGACAACAATCAACATGATGAGGTCTGGTAGCCGTTGTGGGTGATGATGTCCTCGTTGCGTTGCGCTCAACAAAACGTTGGCGGTCGCACAAAAAAAAAATATTACTCACACCTCTGTGTTTGTTGGCCTTGGAGAGGTGATTGTTATTGGAAAGACCTTCTTTTTGTTCATTATCTGCTCATTATCCGATTGTTGGAGAGTTGATTACTCACGTAATTACTAATCATCAGCAACATTAGTTTGGAAACGACGAAATCATACATTTAAAGATGACTCACTGTGATATATCATCATGGGTTTTGGTAACCACTTACCTCAACTATGCCATCCTCATCATGTTGGGACACGTCCGCGACTTTTGCTACGAATTATTTATTGGTTCTATCCATCAAAATCCTAAAGGCTTTGCTCCTCTTGTAAAATCCTATGAAGATTTTTATAATAGAAGACTGTATCGTCGTATTTGTGATTGTTGGAACAGGCCAATTGCTAGCAGACCTGGTGCATACATTGAAGTGATGAAACGTTACTCTGATGACTATAATCAGACCATTCATGTTACCGATGAAACGATCCATTGTTTGAACTTGGCAAGTTACAATTATTTGGGCTTTGCTGATAGTCCAAAACATGTATTGGATGACGTTCTTACAAGCCTTGACAAGTATGGTGCAGCTCAAGCTTCCGCATACGGAGATTTGGGTTTCACCAAGGTCCACAGAGAATTGGAGGAAATGACAGCAAGATTTGTTGGAAAGGAAGATGCAATCGTATTTTCCATGGGATTTGCAACCAATAGTACTACCATTCCATTGTTGGCCCCATCTCCAGATTGTTTGATTATTAGCGATCAACTCAATCATACTAGTATTGTTGCCGGAGTCAGATCTACAAGCGGAGCCAAAGTCACTGTATTTAAACACAACGACATGGATCACTTGGAAAAGATTGTTCGCAAGAGCATTATTGAAGGTCAACCAGGAACACACAGACCTTGGAAGAAGATTATCATCATTGTTGAAGGAATTTATAGTATGGAAGGAGAAATTGTTAATTTGAAGAGAGCTGTTGAAGTGAAGAAGAAGTATGGATGTTATTTGTATGTGGATGAGGCCCACAGTATTGGTGCATTGGGTAAGACCGGAAGAGGTGTCTGTGATTATTGTGGTGTTAATCCTGCTGATATTGATATTTTGATGGGAACTTTCACCAAGAGTTTCGGATCTGTTGGTGGATATATTGCTGCTAACAAGGATGTGATTAGTTATTTGAGAAAGAATTGCTATGGTTTAATTTATGGTAGTATTATTCCAGCACCATGTGCCCAACAAGCACTCTCTGCTTTGAAGGTCATTACTGGTGAAGACGGAACTGATATTGGAAAGAAGAAGCTTGCTCAACTCAATGAGACGTCAAATTACTTTAGAGAAGGTCTCAAGAAGTTAGGATTTGAAGTGATTAGTGATGCTGACTCTCCTGTCATTATTACAATGCTTTACAATCCAGCCAAGATGCCATCATTCTCGCGAATGGCACTAGAGAATGGTATTGCCGTTGTCGTTGTTGGTGCTCCTGCTTGTGATACCTTGTGCTCGCGTGTTCGTTTCTGTATCTCTGCAGCACACACTAAAGAGGATGCTGATATTGCTTTGAAGAAACTGGACAAAATTGGTACATGGACTGGAACTAAGTACAAGGTGTGTGAAAGTCAACTTGTCAATGACTTGTACCAACTTGTAATGTAAATTTGAGAAAACCATTTTTAAAACTGTAACATATATTTGAGAGAGTTTTTCTTGGTGTGGCTACATGAATAAAGTCGTCATCCATTCGAGTTTTAGTTTGAACAGTTTCATGACCATGTCTTGGCACTTGATTTGTTGAAACTGAATTATTCTTTTGAAAGCTCGCCATCACTTAGCGTCACAGTGATTGTGTAATATCAATACTCCAAATAATTGATCCGCAGTTTAAGCTTATCGATTTTGTTCCTGTTGTTGAGGCTGATTCGACAGTGCACTTGAGTTGTTGCCAATTTTCTTTGGAATGTTGAAAATAATGCCTGGCGATTTAGTAGATGATGGAGTTTTGCTTGATAATGAACTTGTTTGAGAAATTGGAGTGGAGGCTGCAACTTTGGAAACCGATGCCAACAAGTCGTCATCGTCATTATCATCTTCATTATCCAAAGAATTCGTCGATGATGAAGGAGTTGATAGCATCTTTTCATTATTGTCACTCGATTGTGTTCTTTTCCTCTTTTGCTCTAAATAATCTTCATATTTGTTTGGTTTTAAAATGTTATATTCCTCCTCTTGATCAAGTATTAATTTCTGCATTTTTCCTGATGGTGTTCCTGTTCTCTTGTCATCCTTGTCATCCTCAGGTAAAAAATTGTTTAAAATTACTTGACTTTTCCCAGTATTTAGCGATTGCTTTCTTTTACCCAACGAAGAGGGTATTAATTGTGGAGTTTTTGATAATGTTGGCAAATTATCTTTCTTTGGAGTATTCAATGGCATTTGAAGCTGTTGCTTGGCGGGCTCTTGGGAAATATTATTTTCTAATGGTTGTTGACCATTCACAATAATATTATTCGGTTGTTGTTGATTTGGTAATGTTAAAGGAGTTTTAATTATTTGCCCCAATTTTGATGTATCAAAAATAATTTCATGATTTTCAGATTTAGTATGGACTGAATCTATAGAGCACGAGGACCTTGCTCCTTCTTCCGAAATTTGTTGCGAAGGTGGTCTTGTTTGACTCTTCGGAGAAGGAAGATGAAAACCAAAAGGCATTTTTTTTGGTTGGTTTTTCCATCCTTTCTGTGCTTTTTTAAATATCTAGTGTAAACGAAAATAAATTATTTATGATGAATAACGATTCAATTTCACCAATTACAACTGATGAATAATGGCACCACCAACATAATCACAATACTTGTAACTTGGACTCCAAACATTGGTGTTATACTCGGTGGGCAAGACGGTGTCACAAACCATTCCACGAGCAATAATTCGAATCGAGTCTGCGCCAATATTGGGAAGATTATAACTCAACATGTGTGAATCACATGCTGTAAAGGTATTAGTGAGAGGAATATTCTCTGTGAACATGATACTTGCTTGTCCATTAGAATTTGGTTTTGAAAGTGCTGAAATTTCAATCGTTAAATGTTGAATGGTGGTCGTGAGGGGAAGATCTGGAGAATTTTCTGCTTGTTTTCTGTCCTTGTTAGAGGGTGGAAAAACACATGGATATGTCACCTTAATATTGAAATTTGTTTTAGAATTTTCTGAGACGCTGATAGAGAGAGGAAACGCAGCAATTCCAAAATAGGGTTTAAAACATGTCTTGTCATCATTAGGTTCAGCATGTTTCCACATTTTACAAAATAAATCCACGCCATAAGTGACCATGGTAGGATTGTTATTTCTATCCCAAGGATCTAACATGATGATCCCAGTAAGAACTTCCTTATTCGATGAAATATCTTTTTCAAATTCATATCCCACTGCCACTCGATAGTGACCTCCAGAGTCCACTTTAAAATTCATCAAACAAATCACTGGAATGTCATTTTTCAAAAATTCATTCACTAAATGATCGACCCAACATTTCGTGGTGGTATCATTTCGAGCCACTTCGCATGGTATCAGCCACTTTCGATCAGGATAGTACACGGTCGCTAGTCCAGAATGTTCAAATATATTCACTGGTACTGAAGCTTGTGATTTGTTTGCAAATTTTGAATTGAACCAACCAGAAGTTGGTGCCTGTTCTGGAAATTGAATATAGACCTGTGAGGCTGGAGTTGAACTGAGAGGCGAGAATCTTGCACTCCGAACCACATCCAAACTCAAAGTACCTGTATGATTGGAGGTACGTGCAACATCAATGATGGCTCTCTGATCAATGATTTTCTGTGGGTAATAATATGACAATACCATGTTGAGGCTTGCATCTCCGCAAGAATAATCCGTGATTTGATGAAGGTAGGGAATGTCTTGAATGATGAATTGTTGGCGAGTGGTAGTACTGGTAGTTGCTGATCTGATTTTCATCATTTTGTTTATGGATAAATTCATGGCATTAATGATGGAATGATGAAGGAGCAATAACTGAAGCAGCACGACGACGAGGCTCAGCATCAATGAGTTTCTCAAGCCACCACCACACCTACTGCCGTCGACAGACATTTTTTTTGGAAATGGCTCGACAGGACTTGGCAGCTTTATTTCACATCAGGTTTGACATTCCAAATGTAAGGAGAACCCTACAAGGGAATATTCGATGCCGAGGCTAAAGCTTGCCTACCCTACACACACACATGGGTGTGGTCATGGCCGACCACATGAGTGTCGGACTTGGCAGAAATACTATTTTCCTTTTCCGTTCATTCTTCATGAGTATTACTGAACAAGTGAAGGGATGACGATTCACATGAAAATTGAACACATGACTTTTACAACTATTTATCAATGAGAATGTTAACATTGATCATTTTCATACTCAAGCAACAATGATTGAATAATGTCACTAAAAGATGGACGTTTGGTAGGGTCATGAGTCCAACATTGTAACATGAGTTGAATCAATGCATCGTCTTTCACTTTCTTGGAAATCTCAGGTCGTTCTCCTCTAAGGATGAGCTGACAAACATCAGCAACCTTGCCGTGCTTCTTAAAAACTTGATGTCCCTGTGTCAATTCGTAAACAACATTTCCAAACATGTAAACATCGCTTGCATAATGATATTCCGTATTGCTCTGAATAGCTTCGGGAGCATAGCGTCTCATGGAGCCACGAGGTGGTTGTACTTTCCAATCAACTTTCTTACTCACACTAAAATCAATGACTTTTGCCTTAAATTTTGGAGTTTGTGGTGATGATGTGTCATTGTCTGCAATCTGCACTTTACAAAGCATGATATTCTGTAAAGACAAGTCTCTATGAAGAACATTGTGTGAATGAATAAATTGCATTCCTTGCGCCACGTCAAGTACGATGGATCTACATTGCTCGGGAGAGAGTGGAAAGTGTTGTGAAAGGTATTCTTGTAATTGAAAATCACACAATTCTAAAACGTAACAACCATACTCGCCGTCTAATGTAATTCCATAACATTCTGCAACATTTTCATGGCCTTTTAAACAGGCAAGTAGTTCAAGCTCCATTAAAAATTGGTTCAGTGCATGTTTGAATCCAAATTTGTGATCATGCTTTTTGGATAAATTAACACGTTTGACGGCAACTTTTTTTGAATGGTATATCATTGTTACCACTTCACCTTTAACTCCTTTTCCAAGAATAAGGTCTGTCTCTGATTGCAATTCTTGAAATGGTATAAATGGTAGATTTGTTGTTAAACAATGAGATAGAATCTTTTCAAAAACGTCAATATCTTGATTTTCATCCGCTTCTGGAACTGTTGAATGTTTGTAATCAATACCATGCTCTAAATGATAATTCAGAACGCTTTGTGGAAGTTCTTCCGTTGATACCACTTCTCCATTTTTGAATTTACTTCTAATCAAAGTTGAGCTTATTGGCTTGATAATAGAAGCATTCACAATAAGCACTTTACGACGATACTCAAATTCATTTCTCCATAGATCTAAATTAAAATCAATACGCTCTCTATTCACCACACATATTAAATTCTCACAAATTTGTTTTCCACACTTCTCCAAATTATCAATACCAATCACATTAAATACTTTAATGTATGCTTGACAATCCTCTCCATAAAAAGACTTCATTGCCCTCCAAAACTGTTCTTGTCCTTGTTTAAAATTAATTTGATGATCTTGAAGGGCTTGATATTCATCTACTGCAATCCAATCCGAGTTCTCAACAGCCAATTGGCATCTTGATCCGATGAACCGCAGAAACAAAATCATTTATATTCCCAGTAATTCCTTTACATTTCTTTTTTACGCTACAATCTGCTCGTAACGTAATGAACCCTCCCAATACATTCATTTTCAATTCGTTCATTACATAATTCCGAGCATCCTCCAATATCAATAAATGATTATTATGAATGGGATTAAAGGTTCCGTTGAGAATGAGGATGACATTGTTGATAGTATGATTGGAATGATCGTGATGATTTTTATCCAATTCCAATCGTTTCAGTTTGTACGTGGGTGTGAGGTGGTCCGACGTCGAGCGAAGGAACATTTTTTTGTTGTGGATGAGATCTGTGTCTCGTCAAGCGGCACAGAACAAAGTGATCACGTTCGACCGTCGAATGTCATCAACTCAAAATTGAACATTGTTTTTGGTCGTTGGGTTATTGGATTTTCAATCTGTAAAAGCACAAGAATCTTGTTTACATTATTTCGCAAATTATTGCAATGACTCGCCATGACGCCCAACAACTCTTCTCAACGAAAAAACAAAGACTTTGATCTCGACAACTTCCATTTTCAATTATGTCACGTGCCGCCAACAAACAAGAGCGAGTCATGGACATTAAATCGAACGTCTCGTTCACTCGAAATTAAGATTTGGCTATTCAAAAAAAAATCCGCCAGAGGTCATTGACAAACGACGCAAATCATGACCTCTTCTTCCTTCTTCTTTCACGCACGATTGTCGTCGCCAACAACTCACCCGACCACATGTCTTGCGGTGTTGGTAGCTGCCACAACCATCTTCATTTCTTGCTTTTTCCAATCCATGCCAGGGTGCTTGGCCATTCCTATCTTAGCTTTTCACAAAAAGGTTTCTCTTGTGGGAAGTTCTCTTCGAAATGGAATTCCTGCTACAAATTGTCAATTGAGAGAGGTGGTGGATTATTGGCTGTGAGTTCATCATCACCAGTTGCGGGTGGAATTTATTTCGCAGAACAAAATCGACGAATTGTGAGAAGAGTCTTACCTGATAATTCCATTCAAACCATTGCAGGAAATGGTAAAGGATTTACATTGGGATTGGATTCAGGAGATCCTGGACCCGCATTGAGTCTACCTTTGGGACGTGTTTTGAGCTTGGCATTTGATGCAATGACAGAAGACATTTATTTTGCAGAAGATGACACCTATGTCATTCGTAAAATTTCCACCAAAGGACCAAATAACGGAACCATTTCAGTAGTGGCAGGAATGATTGGTCTCTCAGGTTACAATCAAGATTCTGGATTCGCCAATGAAACCATGTTAAATCAAATATCATCCATGACTGTCATGGGAAATGGAGATTTAATCTTTTCTGACAATGCATGTTTGATTCGAAGACTTTCAAAGACCACTGATAGAATTACCAAATTGTATGGTTCTTTGGGCTGTCCAACACCCATTTCTAAAATGGTAGTTGAACCAAGTGGAAACTTTGCCTATTTCACAAGCACGGATATGAATAGAATTTATGAAGTGAATTTGCAAAATGAGGCTAGTCGAGTGTTGGCAGGTAATGGAACGATGGGATTTTCTGGAAATGGAACTCGTGGTCTGAATGCAGCATTGGGTGCTCCCTATGGAATTTCATATTACAATGGTGAGATTTATTTCTCCGAGTCCAGTAAGTTTTTGTTCCTATAATGATAGGTGTTTTTTTTCACACATGTACAATAATTCAATCATACCTGGTCATTTGGCTGTGAAATATACATATCGCATGTTCACTACTACAGATAATCACATGATTCGTAAAATACATCCCATCCAAGGTGTACTGATCGATGTTGCAGGTATTCCCTTCGTTCCAGGATTCAGTGGAGACGGAAAGCCAGCACTGGGAGCATTATTGAACACACCACGAGACGTTTTTGTGAATCCCAACGATGGAACCATCTATATCAATGATTATCAAAATGAGAGAATTCGTGCCATTTCTCAACCAGATGGAACCATTCGAACGGTGGCAGGAAGTGGTGCAGCGGGACCCAATCCAGTCGAGGCTTCTTTGGCATCTCTCAATTATCCATCTGCCATAACCTTTAATGCACAAGGTGATATGTTTATTGCAGGTAAGGTGTTTATAACTTCTTTTCAATCCATGTCATATTAATTGTTTCATTTGGTTTTTATATTTCATCGTGATGGTTTTATCATTCTCTCTCAATAGATACACAAAATCAAAGAATTCGAATGCTCAAAGGGAATACTGTCTACACGATGGCCGGTACAGGTGCAAGGGGAAGAACGGATGGTCAAGCAATCGAAATGGCTACGTTCAACAACCCTCAACATCTTCAATTCGATGAAAGTGGAACTTTGCTCTTTATTGGAGATTGGGGAAATTTTCAAGTTCGAAAATTAGATCTCCAACTCTCTTCAGTCAGCACTGTTGTGGGAACTGGAGAAGAAATTCCCATTCTGGATAACGTCAATGCATTGTTATCGGGTCTTGCAAGTCCTTCTTCAATGGTCTATATTCCACCCGAGTCTTCGGTGAACCTTAATCCAGGTCTTTATATTGGTAGTACGAGTTCAGGTATTCGAAGAGTTGATTTGGTTTCGAACATCATCTCTACTCCTGTGTTACCATTATTACCATATACGAGTGTCTTGGAAATGTGTTTTTCGGCTGATCGAGGAACAGATGGCTCTCAAAATGCCTTACCTGGTTTATACTATTCAATGAATAATCCTTCTCTATCCGTGTATCGAATCTTGAATCAAACAGTACAAATATTGATGGCAGGAAATGTTCAAAATGTTCCAGCAAGTGTGGACAGCAATGGCAGTGATTTGGAAACCACCAGTCGAACAACCATTCACAGCAAACGTTCCATCGTGTTGGATGGAGACGGCTCTCTAGCCACTGAAGCTTTCTTATCCCCAACTTCCATTTACATGACTCGAAAAGGTGAACTCTATCTTTTGGATCAAGATCGAATTCGTTATGTCACCAAAGAGGGAATTATTGGAACATTGACATTTTATGAGGAAAACAAATCTACTGTGTCCTATACTTTTCAAAATCCAAAAAGTCTGCATGTGAATGAAAAGACTGGAGAAATTTATATTGTGGAAAGAGATATTGACCTCATTAGCAAACTCGTTCCAATTACTTGTTTTGGAAAATTAGCATCAGATCCTACTGTGTGTTTTGGATATGGAACTTGTGTCGATACCGACACTTGTCAATGTTACGCTTCCTCAGATCCAGAATGTAAAACCACCTGCGGAAATGCCACTCAACCATGCTATGGAAATGGAGTTTGTACTCCAGGCTTAAAGTGTGTTTGTTTTCCAGGATATTCAGGACCTTATTGTGACTCCTTTACTTGCAAAGGTTTGCGTAATAACGATACTGCTGTTTGTAATTATCGAAATGGAACTTGCATTGGCCCAGATCAATGTTCCTGTCATTCCTCTCAGTGGTTAGGAAATGATTGTTCCATTTCATTGTGTGAGGGTTTGTTTGGAACGAATAATGCATTGATGTGTTCGAGTGGTGCAGGTTCAAACTCAACAATTGTTTCACAGGAATCATTTTCCACTTGGGATCTTTTCAATTCGACAAGGTTTTATAATTTTTCGCAAGCAGTAGGAGTGACTTTCCCATCGACATTGTATTCTTATTTTATTTCACAGGTTGGAAATTTGACAAGTGGCAATTCTGCATTACTATTGTCTTCGATTCAAGACACCACCGGGTCAGTGATTCCAGTAACTAATAAGGGAGTTGAGGTTGGAAGAATTTTGGGCAACATTTTAAGTCTGAATTTCCTTTTCAAGAATGGTAGCAAAATTCAAGTGAAAAACTTGGCAACTCCTATCGAATTGAAATTCTCCAACTTGACCATTCCCTCTCGAGATGTATCTGAATTCCTTTTCTCATGCATGTATTTGGACACAGTGACTGCTGACTGGAAAGAAGATGGAATTACCTCCACTCCACTCATTCTTCGAAATTCTTCTGGTTTCATTGAATTTGAAATGAAATGTCTCACCACTCACTTGACATCATTCGCAGTCATTGATAAGAATTTTAAATCGGCCACGAAACCTCAACCCTCTCAACGACAAGTACCTGTATCGAGTAGTAATCCAAAAGGAGCTGGAGGTCTCTCAGAAAGTGCCATTGCAGCTTTAGTGGCTGGATTGGTGGGTGGTTTTTTAGTGTTGGGTGTGGCCACATGTTTAGTGGTAACTTTGGTCGTGTTAGTGGTTCGAACCAAGGCAAAGAAGAAGCAACAATTGTAAAGTGTACTGTAAACCATTTGTGTGTATTGTGAGTACACAGTCAAACCAAAATGTACCTTTGATTTCAGTCTTGATCATCAATGATTTTACATTTTCATCAAAAAAAATAATCGAACTGGTTTGTTTGGTCCCACACTGTGCTGTTTTTTCGAAGTCGGAAGATTGAGATCGTGTCGGTACATTGATCGTGTTGTTTCTCTTCCTTGTATTATAGTTTCTCATAGATTTTGAAAAAAATCGTTGTAAAACTACACTCCTTTGTAAATTTGAGAATATTTATTTCATCATCATGATCAAGTCAAGAGCCGTCGTGGGGTTATCACCACCACTTCAAGCCATCATCAACAATGAAAACAAAAGCTTGACATGTTCTCTGTTGGCTTGTGCAAGCTTGAACAGATCAAACGCCAGAAAATCATCACCCATGAAAATGTCTTCCTCATTCCGTAATTTCCATTTCAATACCATGGTGAACACAACAACAAAATCCAAATTACCAATCTATGACATTCCTGTATCATTTGAAGAGAGTTACAAAATGTCCATTGATTTTGTGAATGGTGGAGCTGAAAAGTTTTGGGCCACACAGGTAAGCAGCATATTTTGTCAATGTGTTGGATTACTAATTGAATGAATTTATCATTACGCGCCATTACATGTTGACTATGTGATGATGATGATACTGACGAAATATGAATACATTTTATACGTTGATCCAATGAAACTCAATGTTCGTATACTTCATGAAAGGCTGCACAACTTTCTTGGATAAAACCATATCAACGAGTGTTGAATAATGATAATCCTCCTTTCATTAAATGGTTTGAAGGAGGTGAAATTAATGCTTGTTACAATTGTTTGGACGTTCATGTGGAAGCTGGAAAAGGAGATCGTATTGCCTTCATTTATGATAGTCCTGTTTCTACAAATCATAACAATGGTCAACCAGTGGTTCAGAAAATTACCTATGCTAAATTATTGGAAAATGTACAATTATTATCCAATGTGTTGAAAACAAAATTTAACATTCAGGTAAGCTTGAATGTTCATGGATACTATTATTTACAACTTGTTGTCGAATAATGGTTGTTCGTATATATATTAATATATTCTTAAATTCATTGAATTCCAACATGATTATTCATCTCTAGAGAGGTGACAGAGTGGTTATTTACATGCCAATGGTGCCTCAAGCTTTGGAAGCAATGCTTGCATGTCAAAGAGTTGGTGCCATTCACTCGGTCGTATTTGGAGGTTTCCAAGCTCATGAACTTGCAATCCGTATTCAAGATGCTCAGCCAAAATTGGTCATTTCTGCTTCGCATGGCCTTGAAGGTATGAATAAGGTCATTGATTACAAGGTCATTCTTGATGAGGCCTTTGAGAAAGCAGGCAATGCTGCAGTTGGATTAAAGTCACTCGTTTACCAGAGAACATTTTTACCAAAAGTGACACTTAAGGAAGGACGAGATTATGACTGGGATTCCATGGTCTATGCAAAGGATAACAAACCCATGAAGGAAGTTGTTCCAGTACCATCAGACGATCCAATGTACTTGCTATACACAAGTGGGAGTACCGGAAAACCAAAGGGTATGTTGTTGTTCATTAACCTTTTTATTTCATCACACTTATTTCATCATACGATTGTTAAATGTGAATGGTATTCCACCATTGGAATGATGAACTTGATACTTCTTAATGAAAAATTAAGGCGTTGTGAGACCATTGGCAGCTCACTTGGTAGCTCTTAAATGGTCCATGAATGCAGTATTTGGAATGAATGAGGGTGACACATTTCTTGCTACCTCTGATTTAGGATGGGTTGTGGGTTCAAGTTATATTTGTAAGTTGTCACAATGATGTTATTTTCGTAAACTCTGACATTGTTTACCGTACTACCATTATATTTGTCTAATCTCACTTTTTTCACTTGAAAAACAAACACACAACAGGTTATGGCCCATTACTCAAAGGATGTACCAGCATTCTTTATGAAGGTAAACCAGTGGGTACTCCTGACGCTAGTGCCATCTGGAGAGTAATTTCACAACATGGAGTCAATGTCATTTTCATTGCTCCTACTGGTGTAAGAGCTATCAAGAAGGAAGACATTACTGGTCAACACATTAAATCATTTGATTTGAGCGCTTTGAGGGCCTTATTTGTTGCAGGTGAAAGATGTGACACGAACACCTTGTTTTGGCTGCAACAACATACCAACAGACCAATTATTGACAATTACTGGCAAACAGAGACAGGTTCACCCATTTGTAGTGTCATGCTTGGTTATGAAAAGGATTATTCCAAGATTAAGGTTGCACCAGGATCTTGCAACAAACCAGTTCATGGATGGAATATCAAGATTCTTCCTATTGAACAGGCAGACAAGGGAGATGACGCAACTCTGTTATCTGAATTAGCTGCTCACAATGAAGGATATATTGTAGCAAAATGTCCTTTGCCTCCAGGCGTGATGAGTACATTATGGGGAAATCCTCAAAGATTTGTTGAGGGCTATTTCAAAACCTTCAATGGATATTACAAAACTGGTGACGCTGGCCATATGGATGCTCAAGGAAATTTATATGTCATGACAAGAACCGACGATATTATTAATGTATCTGCCCACAGATTAAGCACGGCAGAGATTGAAGAAATTTTATTGTCACTCCCTCAGGTGGCTGAGGCAGCTGTTGTGGGCGTACATGACGATTTGAAAGGCCAAGTACCTTTGGGATTTGTTGTGTTAAATGAACAATACAAGAATGTACCAAGAATGGAAATTGAGAAGAAGTGTATTGAAATTATTAGAAAGGAAATCGGTCCAATCGCCGTATTCAAGATTGTCATTGTATGTCCAAAGCTACCAAAGACTCGTTCTGGAAAAGTACTGAGAGGTATTTTGAGACACATGGCTGATGGCGAGCCATTTGCATTTCCTTCAACGATTGAAGATGCCAGTGTGTTGGATGAAATCAAGACGATTCTCGCACAACATGGTCTTCCAAAAACGAAGACTGACTAGATGATACAACGAAAGTAATGGTTCGTTCTTAGGCTTTCAAGTGTGGGTGAAATAAATTTAATAAACGGGTCGTATCTCACAGTTTGGATTGAATCAAACTCAAATCCCTTCTCAACTGTGTGTCATCTCGTCGATTCAAAACATTAATGGAAATTCGATCGAGCTCAGGAGACACCTCAAGATGAATGTGGTCATGGGATGAAAACAAGTGATCAGCCGCAGCCAATGGAGTCAATACATGATTCTCCAAAACTCCTGTAACCGTTAATGAAGGTCTGTATCTCTTCATGAGCCATATGACTACATCTTCACTCCAAGTCAATTTGTAACATTTCTGTGAGTTGGCAAAGGAGGCAAAGGTGGAAAGTTGTGTAATAATTTGGTGACACAATTCAATATCTGAAAAGGCAAAAAATGGCACAATCGCATTGAATTGATGTAAAAATGCATCAAAACATTTGGGCATTTTGTTTTCCTCTGACGTGTTGGAATTATTCAAATGATCTACTAAAAATGGAGTGATATGATGTCGAAATTCAATGACTCGATCAAGAGCATCAATCGCTGAATACACAGATGACACTTGTTCCAGGTAAGAGGGTGATGCTGTAGCATTTGTAGTGGAGAGTGTTCGATCGGTCATCACGGACGACTTTCTCAATACCGACGATGACGACTTCTTCATGGGTTTAAACGAAGTAGTTGAATACTCGTTTTCGTCATTATTGAGGTAAGGATCTTCATATGGAAATTGAGATGTGTTAAAAGATTGTGACTGCCAATGATTAGTGCTCTGTATATTCTTCTTTTCTCGTTCATACTTGTCAATTAAAGTGTTTGGTCCATTCTCCAAAATATTTTTCTTGACCATCTGGTCACTAATTACAGAAATGCAAATAAATATGGCTTGGCTGGCGTCAATGACACGCACGAGTTCTTCTTCGAGTGGTTTTTTGATATCCGCAGTAGCAGTTTTTTTGTCCAAACGTTTGTTAACAGATGGTTCTGATGATTGACCCGTTGGTGTGAGTGATACTGAATGTTGTTGTGCATTGTAGCTGATGTCCTTTCTAGATTTTTGTTCCAGTATGACACCTGCTCTGAATAATTGATGTAAAAATCTGAAAACGGAAGGATGTGCATATTCCATGTTATTGAAAACGATGACAGCATTTGGTGCCGTTTCCAGAACCACATTCAATTGTCCGAGCATGTAATTAAAAGGTCTATTATATCGATATTCATCTGAAAATTGAACCAAATTCGATAGAGATTCTTCTTCTGTGAAATAATTCATATCAAAAAGAACAAAGGGTCTTCCCTGTGACTGAGCTATTAATCTAGAAATGTACAATTTTCCAACTCCTAATGGACCTATAAAAAACAAGGAGAGTGGAATTTTGGTTTTTTGAATGAATGGTTTCTTTGGTAATTCATCTTGAGATGGTTCAGAATTTTCCGAATTTGTTGAAGATAATTGATGATATGAATAGGACCATATGGTGGACTGTCTCAAAAGGCAATAACATATCGTCTTGATAGCAATTTCCTGGTTGACCAAACACTTATTTAAATAATTTTCCAATTGTAAAAGTGGTACAATTTTTCGTACAATTACTTTTTTTCCATGATTCACATGAGGTTTGTCAAATCTTTCAATGATGAACGGTGGTCGAACTTGTCCAATCAATTGTCCATGGTTTTCATTTTCATGCATTTTCGATGCATGCAACGATGACGACGTCGATGCTTGTGAAAATAAATTCCAATATTGATGATTAAATAGAACCGTTGATACCTTGTCCCGTAATGATTGAAATACTTGAGCCATGGATCCGTGTGGTGATTTTGCATGCACATCCGACAATGATGATTTAGAAGTTTCAGATAAATCTTGTTCCGACGATGGTTCTGATGAAAATTTCGTTTTTCGTTGTTGTTGTTTTTGTGAGGCTATCATGGTATCATTCAAATCGGAAGGCCCCATCACCTTCTTGTGTGGTGCTGTTGTTGTGTTTGAAACTGGTGGTTGTTGTTGAATGATCATCTCACAAAGAATTAAATTCTCCTAAGTGGATGTTTAACGAATTTTTTGTGAATTTTTGAATTGGCGGCAAGATTTTGAGGCATGAGAAAAGGATCATGAAAGAGTTTTTGAGAAATAACGCTTACTAGAATTTGTCAGTCTTAGCACAGCTTACTGATTTTTTTGAATTTTAACTCGATTTCAAGATTGAAGGATTGGAATTGATTCAAATTGGAAAAAGATGAACCTATCCACAAGCTGTGTTGAAAAAAATAGATCGTCGACTTGATTCGATCAAACATTTTTACTCATCATCTTTAAATGGGACACAAGAAGAACAAGAAGCTTGAGAAACAGAAAAAGGAAAAACAATTATGGGGAGAGGATTCAGATGATGATTCGGAAGAGCATCATCATTCCTCTTCCTTGTCATCTTCTGAAAAGAATATCAATTCTAATTATTACAAATTATTACATGATGATTGTAGAGTCATGGAACAAACGATACTGGATCATGAACCAAAACAATATTGTCAAAAAAAGAAATCAAGCAACGAGGATGATGAACAAGAGGCAACATTGGCGAAACAAAAAAAGAAAAAAGTCAAAGAAGAATCTGCAAACGGTTCGAGTGTAGCCTCTGCATCATCAGGAGCATCGCCCTCTAAAAAATCAAAGAAAAAGACCATGTCAAATTTAGATTATGTCAATATTTTGAAAGAGTCCTTAACAGAAGATGAAAAACAAGAATTTTTCAGCACGAAACAAACCACTCAACATGTCTTGTCCCCACAAAATTTACAAACATCGATCAGTGAATATTCAACTTATTTAAATAATGTCATATCGAATAGTAATTATTCCTCAAATGGCGATGCACTATCCACTGCTGAAAAATTGACCCTAGAACTTTCAAAGCATTATGAAGCATTTAAACATTCGTATGATCGAGGTGAAAGCTTGGCAGCAGTCGTCGTTCTAGTGAGCAAAATTTCAAAATTAATTTTCAATAGAGAGGAACGCAATGCTTTCTATTTATGCAAAGGATTGAATTTGTTTTGTACATTGATGTCACGAATGGCACCAGCGATGAATGATTGTGAAGAGTACAGTCAAATTGTGGACGAACTTGCTTTTATCTTGTACAAATTTGCAGAGCATGCCAAGGCACGATATGTCATGCTTGCAACTGGAGTATTTTACTCACTCTGGTTGGTGGCTCAAGCGAGTAAGAATTCGGCAACCATTGTTCATGTGAATGAAGCGATGGAACTACTCGGAGGTGCAATATCGATGGGATTTGATTTGGGAAATCTTTTAGTGCACTCAAACAAGCACTCTCCGGATGTTGAATTTCTTAAATCAACACTCAGCGTGTATGGAGAGGCTGAATACGTTGTAGACACGTCATACGGATGTTTTCCAGATACTTTTATTGGTTTTTCTGAGAGTTATGCCACCAGTGTTTCAGAAAATGATTTCAATGTGAGCGTTCATTATGCCATCGTTTCGTCACGATCAAATTTCCTTTCCAATAATTGTTTCAAGTGGAATCCAAGAACAAATGTATTAAGCCCAAACGAGACAGGTCCAGGCTATTACTTGCTGATTGATCCTGAAATTTCATGGTATGCCGTATTGAAATTTATGCAAGTGATTTATTCCGACAAGTTGTCTGCATCTTATGAGGAGTCTAAAACACTACGACCAAAGGAAGAGAGTCTGAAAAACTTTTCTCTAGAACAAAAGCTTATATCTGAAGGTTAGTTGTCTCGTATTAATATGAATATCCTCGATGTACATGAACTAATTTTACTATATAGGCTTTCCAAAACTTCTCAGCACTCTGTATAATGAAAAGACACGAACCAATGCTACCAACTGTTTAGAATCTCTTGGTGAAACCAATGACGAATCTGTGGTTGCCATGCAATCACTTTTCGATGACTTTGATGAACAGTTACTTAAGGATGAAATGAATTTCTTCTTTGGAAAACCCGTGAATTACACTTACTATTATTATTTTGCAATGACTACTACTCCTCCGCCTCCGACCAATACAGTAACAAAACCAAACACATACACTACCGACTTTCTGAAAAGAAAAACCAAAATCAGACAACATGCTATCGTGTTAAATGGTATTGAGGATGACTTGTCGACACTTTTCAATAACCTTGTTCGAACATGCTTTGAACGAGATGGTATCATCAATGAGGTAGCTGTAGACACCTTTTATCCTGACATCAAAATTACCACAGATATTGAAGACTTACAAGAAATTGACTATATTTTACAAGAAGAGTTGGAAAACAATCCATTGTTTGCAAATGTGCTGGAATGCAAAGGATTTTATTTACACAAGTCCATTTTGTCGAGTAGAAGTGAATTTTTCAAAAAGCTTCTGCAATACGATGGTAAATCCAATGAAGACTCGAAGGCCTATCCCATTTGTCACATCAATAATTTTTCACTTTCAACCTTATTTATTGTATTCCAATTTATTTATGGAGGTCTACGGGAAGACATGACCATGTATACTGAGAATCTTGTGGAGGTGTTCGTTGCTTCTGATTTATTCCTATTATATGGATTGAAAAAGTTTTGTGAACAGAAAATTTGTGAAACTATTACGGAGGAGAATGTGGAGCAACTATATGCAATATCCATTATTTACAACTCTGAATTGATACGAGACAAGTGCAAAGTATTGATGTTTCAACAAAACATTGTATTCAGTACAAATATTAAGGATTTTAAGTGAAAAAATTATTTGCAGGTCTAGATTTTGGAACAATAATGATGTATTTCGTAATATTCATGTATTGGATGTAAAGCCAATTAATTTCACAATTTCGCGTTCATATCATCTCAACATTAGGTTTAATTTTTTAACAATTTTTTGGAGTGTGTTCCAAACATGTTACTTCTTTAGAGTGGCACAACTTGCTTGAGGATTCATCTTATTCCATGGCATCTTCATTAATGCCACACCCATGGCACACGTATTGGTATAGGCTGAATACATGAGTCCACATCCGATAAATCCTGGCAAACCCAAAAACACTGGATTTCCAGTGACAGCAAATCCAGCAACACCTGCAACAACAAATGCACCGGCCGTGAATCGAACTTGTCGTTCCATGGACCACACCGATGAGGATCCGGCAGCACCTGCAGGTTTCACTTGCACGATGGGATCATCCTGAGGTTTACAAGTGTTCTTAATATCATTGAAACCTCCCTTAATGCAAATCACATCTGTAAATCCACTTTGACTCAACAAGTCACTTGCTCTCTTTGCTCGAATTCCTGATTGACAAACCACATAGGTTGGTTTGGTTTTATCCAACAAACTCATATTCGATTCGAGAGTTTGAACTGGCAAATTGAAACCCTTCCTAAATTTGTGTTCGGCATGTTCAAATTCTTGTTGTGTTCTCACATCGACAATTTGAATATTGGGAGCTGTCTCGAGTAAATCCCGAACGGAAGTGAATTCAACTTCTTTGTATGAGGAGATGGCACTAGTTGAAAATTGAGAGAATTGTTGTGTTTGAGAAGAGAGGAGGAGCAAGCGTCTCATAGAAGCTCCTTTCTGATGATGATGATGTGTCAGCACCAGCACGTTCTTGAGAAGAGATTTCATTTGGTTTATCGTTCTGATCTCAGGAGAGATGTCTTTCTTTTTGAATAGTGAAGTTGGTGTGAGAAGAGGAATTGTGACGCTCATTTATAGCTATAACACAAATGTGTTCCATTAATGGCGAAAAAAGAAACGGCGAAACTTGCTCTTAGGGAACTTGAATACTTTTTGTAACAATTTGCATAAGACCAGAAATATTGGTTCGGCCTCATCAATCGGTACTAAACAAACGGTTTTTACATGGTATTGTTCCGTTTCTCAATATAAATATGTGTCCAACCAGATCTGGTTGTAAATTTACCAAAAAAATGGCCACACAAGAATGTTTGGATGAATTCATTCAAAAAGGAAATCAATTAGTATTTGAGAACAAGTATGAGGAAGCCATTGAAATGTTTACTCGTGCCATTGATTTGGATCTGGATAATCCTTTCATTTATGATATGAGAGCTTCGGGTATGTGAGTAATGCGTCGGAACAAATCATTCGGAATTTAAAGGATGTGAATTGTACTATTTGGAATCCATTTATTATCTTTGGGTTTAATGATATGATTTAATAATAATTTTATAATAATTTTATTTATTATATTAACATGATGATTTATCATTTCATCACGCGCATACACACAGTTTATATATTAATGGATGAGTATGAAAAAGCTGTTAGAGATTCGGAACAAGCCATCGAATTAAAACCTTCATGGCCACAACCCTATTTCCGAAAAGGCCTTGCTCTCTCACTTTACGGAGATTTAGAAGAAGCCATTGCAATTTTGAATGCTGGATTGGAAATTGCTCCCACTCATGCTTCCATGAACAAGTTGAGGCATGATTTAATTGAAATTATGAAAAAACATGAAGATGAACATGATCATCATCCTCATGAACCACAAATGTCTGCATTTTCTCTTGGTGTTGAAGATTTGGAACCATTCAGTGA
The DNA here is from genome assembly GCF_003324165.1 of Naegleria lovaniensis. Taxonomy (NCBI): domain Eukaryota; phylum Heterolobosea; class Eutetramitea; order Acrasida; family Naegleriidae; genus Naegleria; species Naegleria lovaniensis. Next base: position 850,892 of record NW_025407824.1, read on the forward strand.
AGAAGAAAAATTACCGGTAACAATTTTATGTGGATTTTTAGGAGCAGGCAAGACAGTAAGTTTCGTGTGATGAGCTCGCGATGATCATCCAATTCATTATTCTTGGAAAATTTTATTATGAATTTTTTTATTTTTATGATTGAATGGAATACCCTCAGACTTTATTGAACTACATTTTGAAAAATAAGCAAGGACTTAAAGTAGCGGTCATTGTGAATGATATGAGCGAAGTGAATATTGATGTCGAATTGGTCAAACAAACGAGTACACTTTCTAGAACGGAGGAGAAAATGGTTGAAATGACTGTATGTATTTTGGTCATAGAATTATCTCGTGTCACAAATTATTATTCATTATTATTCACATTCATGATGAAATATTTTCCAATTCCACAAAACTCATTTTCGTATGATCAAGAATGGATGTATTTGTTGCACACTACGAGAAGATTTATTACAAGAGGTGGCAAAACTTGCCAAACAGAAAAAGTTTGACTATCTACTTATAGAATCAACTGGTATTGCAGAGCTGCTTCCAATTGCTCAAACTTTCTTTTTCCAAGACAATTATGGAAAAATGCTTTCACACTACACAAAATTAGATACACTCGTCACACTGGTGGATTGCTTTAATTTCATGAAAGATTATTCTAGTGATGACACTCTCAGCTCTAGACATATGGGTATTAACGAGAGTGATAATAGAAATGTCGTTGATTTGCTATTGGATCAAATTGATTTTGCGAATGTAATTATTCTCAACAAGACTGATTTAATTAGTGAAGAAAAACTCCACAAATTGGAAGCCATTATTCGAAAGCTAAATCCCGACGCCACAATTTTGAAAAGTCAATACTCTCAAATCGATTTAAAATCCATATTGAATACTGGACTTTTCAATTATGAAAAGGCACTCAAATCACCAGGATGGGTCAAGGAATTACAAAAAGAACACACTCCAGAAACTGAAGAATATGGAATTAGTTCTTTTGTTTATCGAAGACGAAGACCATTCATGCCAACGAGACTCTATGACAGTATTCAAAATGAAAAATTGAGAGGAATCATTCGCTCGAAAGGTTTTTTTTGGCTTGCCAGTGACAATTCCACACTTTATGAATGGTCTACTGCGGGTCCTACTTTTTCGTTTGCTCCAAAATCAGTGTGGTTTGCTTCTCTTTCGGACGAACAACAGCATGAGCGATTTTCACAGGAACAAATTGAGCACATTATGAAGGAAACTAAATTTGAGGGAGAATATGGAGATCGAAGACAAGAAATTGTATTCATTGGAAATAATATGAATAAGGAGGAATTGATACAAACGTTGGATTCATGTTTGCTCACGGATGAAGAGATGTCTAGTGGAAATATGCAAGATTGGGAAGAGAATTACGAGAATCCTTTTAGAGCGTTCATTCAAGAGCAACAACATCAGAAGAAGCACAGTGATTCTTATTAACACATTAACCTAGACCTAACCATAAACCTCAAAATAAGGAATAAAACAATGTGTTGACCACTCTGAAAATTCTTATTCAGATCTTTATTCTGCCATAGTTCCATATAACCATTAGAGTATCAATTCGTTCAGCAAATAATATCGTGAATAAAATAGCTTGTAAACGACTCCAGAACATTATTATTGGGAAGAGCAAAACTCCAACTTTTCAACTCAAATTTGTAATATCCACAATCAATGACGCCAGAATACCTTTCACCATTGACCCCTGAGGCGCTAATAAAAACGCCACAGTATCTTTCTTTTGGTGAACAAATAAATGATGGAATGTTATAATTGCGTCCCCTAAAATCTTTTTTTCCTCGCGTGTAACAGTATCTATGGATCGCTGTTGTCGTCATGCTCGAAAAGAAACAACCAATTAACACTCTTCTGATACCAACATCTGTGACAACATCTTTCATTTCCTTTTTCCCGTCTTTTCCCACACGGCAACATCTGTTTTTCAATATTTTTGGAACGCTTAATTCATAAATATTTTCAATTTTTCTAAAGTGTGACAACTTCCCATCATTAATTCTTTCAGACATCTGTGTGACATTAAACAAAAATGCATGATTGGAATGATCAATTTTTCCTAACATTAATATTGCCTCTTGTTGCTTTCCATTTTCATCATGTTCTGGTGAATCATGTTTTTCAGTCAATTCATTCTTCAAGCGAATTAATACATGTTTTCGAGAGTAGTCAATATCCAAAATCTCAACACTCCCATTAATAATTTCTTCTTCAAGCTTGCTTTTGTTTGCATACCAAGGACATGCCAACAAGTCTCGCATGGACTTGAAAAATCCATGAATACAAATCTGAATGGTATTCACAGATTCGTTGACTCGATCATATCTATTGTTGGAATAGAAATCTTGATCGTTCATGTCAACATGATAGGCTTTCAAATGATCTCTACATTGAAAATATATTCTACAAATATTATTGCTCCTAATTGACTCCATCGTACCCTTTTTATATTTGTAACTTTCATGTTCAGTTCTCTGAAGGAATTCTTGTTGCAGATTCAACCCTGAGGATTCCGAATTTCCAAAACTTAATTTCAAATCCATCTCAATTTGAATTCCGAAACTTTTTAAAATCGGAATGAGCTTGTTTGATTCTTGTTGTTGCTGATGGATCTTGTTAGGAGGAGGCTTTGAAGAGGAATACAATGCAACAACATTGTTGGTTTCATGTTTGTTTGGGTGCATTTTTTTCAGTTTTGAGTTTGAAATCAACTGAAAGTTTAGATGAAACTGATCAGAAATTCATTTTCATAATTGAGCTGTATGACGGAGTGAGGCTGTTTTAACGTGATGTACAAGCGTCGTTCCATCAATGTTTTCAGCAGAACTCATCAGGCCTCTCATAATTGTTGTTGCTGGCGGCTCAGCTTGAGAAAAATCTAGATTCCATCAATTGAGAGAGAATATTCGATCAACATTCGTAAGATCCAAAAAAAAAGAAAACAATTTCTTGTGCGGAGAGGTGTTTCATTGTGTTGCGTTAAAATTCCGATAAAAGACCTTTTTCAAGTGGTGTGTGTGGATTGAAGAAATAACAAATCAATCAACAATTTGAACCATATACTCGCACGAGCGTGTGCGTTTTTTTTGAATATCAGATTGTGTTGTTATGAGCAAACATCAGCAGCAACAGTTTTCATCATCATCGGGAGGTAGTGAAAACGATGCCAATGGTTTGAATTCAACGACCACCAATGGCAATGGCAGAGGTCATAATAATAGTACCACCTCCACGACAAGCAACAGATTAAGCAACGTTTTGGATTTACGAGGAGTGAACGACCAACTGCCAGATAATTACATCCAACCGACGCCATCATCTTCCTTGCATCATCAACACCACACCACAACAACCACTCCCATGATAAGCCTGGAGAGTGTTATGGGAGTACGATCATCCTCATCAGGGACCCTCTCGGAAAACCCAAATCTCTATCAAGGTCATATTAACTTTCATCATAGCGTTCATCATGATGGTCATCATATTCTGGATCATGTAGATCCTGATCAATTTGAAAGAGAACAACAACGACTCAGACAATTCAATTCGCATGGAGGACCAGGCTCACTTGGTTTACCTTCTATACCCAACCTCCCACAGAGCGTGAGTGCCATGTTTGCCAACAGTTCCGTTAGTCATAATGGCACAAATATTAATCAGCATGCAAATCATCATGAAGTGACAGCTGTTGGTTCTTCATCCACCATCAATGCTGGATCGAACAGTGCAAGCTCCAGTTCAATGATGACATCATTGCGAGGAGATTGTAGTACGAGTAGCATGACCTCTACCTCATCTTCTTCTCAACAACAACAAGCGCTGCCACAACAACGAACTGACATGACGACCGTGCGAAAAGAAGCTACAGGAAACAGAACAGCGTCGCAACCATTTGTGCCTTTCAATACAGGCAATGTAACATCATCTTACATGCAATCTTCTGGTCATCCATCAACTAAAAGGTTGAACAATGATGCCTCTTTTCAAGCAAATAATTACCTTCAACAAACACCAAACTCTTACTCTGATAATATTCAAATGCAACATCAACAACAGCAGTCATTTGACAATGCGTTGTCGTTCAATAATAATAGTTACTTTAATGCCAGCAATAATGTGAATAATAACAGCCATTTCAATACTGCAAATAATGTGCCAAATAATAATGGAACTTTTTACAATGTCAACACCAATAACAACCAATACAATAATAGCTCTCGAGGAAATAATAACATGCAATCACAGCAACAAGATGATTACTCACAAGACGTAATTCTTCTAGTTGTAGAGCAACAAAAGAGAATTTATCAGCTTGAAGAAGAATTACAAAGAGCTCAAGACTATATCAATAAGCTTCAGGAATATGTGACATTTTTGGAGTCAGAAAAGGAAAAGAACACAAAAAAACAAAGTCGATATTGGACCCAAGAGGAGCACAAACTTTTTCTTGAAGGAATTGAAAAGTATGGTAAAAAAGATGTCAAGGCCATTGCAAGTCATGTAGGAACGAGAAATGCAACCCAAGTACGAACTCACGCACAAAAATACTATGCAAAAATTGACAGAGAACAAAAGAAAGTACGTGAAAAAAAGCTGGAAGAGGCCAAAAAGCGTCAACCCAATGAAAAGACCAGTGGTCATGACGATGAAAGCAAAACAAAAAAACGTAAAAAAGTAAGAAACGACGATGACATTGAATCAAATTCTGATTCTACCAAAAGCCCACAAATTGAGGAAGGCAGTGTTTCTGGATCAGTCATGGATGATGAGTTGAGTGATTCAGAAAAAGATAACCCTGTTGCAATGACTCAAATAGGGTCGAGATCAATTTCTCAGCAAGAACCTCCTACGATCAATAGCAATACTATTCGATAACGATATTTTCAAGTAGTAATTCGTGGAGTCCAGAGAAGAACATCCCGTGATGGGCAATATAATTCATCGATGCTTGAATTCATGAAGAATTTCCCAATTTTGCATGATTTAGTAATGAAATTTACATTTCCAATTTTGGTTGACAACCATTCGCCAATGTCTGTATTATTCTGTTGTATATGTGAGTACGATGTTAAGAACGATACTCCTCAAATCTGCAATCACAATTCCCATTTTCCATTTCATCAAATCTACAGAGGGCCCTTTCTCAACAAAAGTGAAGGCTTGTAGATATAGATTGTGAATAAAATGTTGGAAGATCATTGACAACAGATCCCAATCCTGTTTGAAATTCCTCTGCTGTACTGGTACTTTGTGCTTCTTTCTTGGAGTGTACTTTTATTGGACTATTTTCTCCACTTGTTGTTTGGAGTTTGTCAAATCGAAAGACCCAAAACAACTCTCGTTCAGACATCTCACAGCAAACTTAGTCATAAACATGAATCGTCTTGTGATCGATATTGAAAAAAGCAACTCCATGCATCTCATCCAAACATCCATTGTGGGCATTCATTCTCAAATGAGCAACCACTTGACCTGTTTGAAGAGATACAACCAGAGCTGGATGAGAACAAACAATGACATGACCATACTCACGATCCAATAAGATTTTAAAGGTTTGAGTGTGTGATGAGCTTGCATGGGATGAATGATCTTGAGGAATTTCAAACCTATTCTTTTCAATCCATTCGTATGGACTCGAGTGGTTGTCGTGTTGTTACCGCTCACCACTGCTGTGTTGGGTGTTATTTCTTTCATTTCGAGTAAATGAATGGTCGAATTGCAACACACCACCGCAGTGGTGATTTTCGAATGAAGATTGAAAGGATCCAAGAGTTGGATGGTTTGTGTATTCAAATCGTAACTTTTCATTGCACTACTACTGTATAATCCATTATTATTGGGAATGTAAAATTGATGAAAAGTACTCAAAAGACTTCCATCATTGGAATTTAACATGACCACTCCAACATTTTTCACACAACACAAAATTCGATTCATTCCCAATTGTTGTTTTGAATAATGAATGGTGAGTTCTCCTGTTTGAAATTCATCCCATTCACGATTCCAAACTTGTGTCATACATTCTCCTCGTGACAAGTGCACTTTAAACATTCCTGCACTATGTGTTGTGAAAATCAAGTAATTTTGAGTATCAGTATTTGCTCTGAATCGATTCATTGGTGAAGATTCCTCTTCAACACACATACACAGTGGAAGTGTACGAGGAATGGCTGAATAATGATATATTGGTTTTAAATATTTACGTGTCAGTAAATCAAACATGTGAATCTTTCCCCATCGAAAATCACTCACGATCAATGCTTGACAATTGTAGCTTATTTTAATATCACACAAGTTTGCGATTGGTCTATGTTCGATTTCGGAAATGATTTCTATGGGTGTGAATGGAGGTTGTGTGTCTTTGTTATTATTATTATTATTATTATCAGTATTATTATTATTATTATTCGTAGTGATTGCATATTTCCAAGATTTAAATGATTTGAAGAGTCGTAATTTCAATTGTTGTTGAAGGAGAAGCAACAAATGAGAAGATGAACTCGTGGTCTGGCACTTGTTCGTTTGCTCCTCCTCCTCCTCGCTGAGGATGAAATCCAAACAGTTCACGACAACCATTTATTTTTTGTAAAGTCTTGTTAAAGACGATGAGCTTGAAAACGGTATGCACTGTTATTCCATGCATTGCATCGAGTTCAAAAGATCATCTCCGGCTCAGTGCGTACGAATTGCGTGTTGAGGGAAAAATTCTTTTTGAAGCAGGCCAAAGACACCTCTTTTGAATCTCAAATTCATACACCACCACATTCAAAAAAATTGGCTTTACAGAGAGACTCTTTTTTTTTTCGTTTCATTTTTGTTCATCATACATTTTGCTGTTGTTGGAGAGAGTCATTGAATATACAACATGTCCCAAAATTCTTCCTTTTTTCAACAAGATCCCACTCTCAAGCAAACCATGGTTGAGAAGAGTATTGCTGCTCAAAAGATTGCCTATTGTCCATATTCAAAATTCCATGTAGGAGCTTGCATTCTCGGAACGAACGGAAAGTTCTACACTGGATGTAATGTAGAGAATCAATCGTATGGACTCACTATCTGTGCAGAACGATGTGCTGTTTTTAAAATGGTCTCGGACGAATGTAAATCTATCAAGGCTGTAGTAGTCTCCACAAATATTGGAGTAACTCCATGCGGAGCTTGTCGACAAGTATTGCAAGAATTTGCTGATGAAAATTCAAAAGACTTTCCAATTTTGATTGTAAATTCAGAGAGTGGATCAAGTATTGAGAGTAGTATGAAGGAATTATTGCCTAACGCAGTGGATCTTCACTTTTTAAAAAGTGAACAATAATGTTCTAGAGTCTGTGAGTGCGTAAGTTGAGATGAAGCCACACCAGGAATTCTCTCACACGCCATATGTACATTCTCAACGCTAGAAATGGAGACAAGTTTGATGTCAATACCAGCATTTCATTCTACTCAAATAATAATAATTCCATCATTTATTTTCGTTATTGACATGCACACATTTATCAACAATTCATTTCATACATTCAACTTCTTTCATTATTTCTCTTCATCGTTTCTCTCACTCCCTCATGGTCTTCATCGTTTCTCTCTCACATGCTTGCAACATTACTTGGTCCGAAAAGGAAACGTTTGAGGTTCAAAAAAAATGAGCAAAACAGACCAACACTCCAAGAAGAAACGAAAGACGATGGAAGAAGATGCTGCAGCTGTGTCTTCCTCGCACCACGAAGATGACTCTCTCCGAAAATCATCATCAACAAAACAACACAAGAAAAAGAAGGAGAACCCAAGTCATGGTGAACCAGCACCGAACGTGGTTGAATTTTCCGAGCAAGAATTGAAACAACTCGGGAATGTAGTTGATGAATTCTTTGAATGTAATAGAGTGGTTCTGCATCAATTAGTTACAGTATCTGAGTTGTTGAATCGACTGGAATATTATCCATCGTATTCGGAATTTATGAAATCACATTTTGAATATAGAGATTATCAAGAAAAGAAGAAACAAATTAGAAGCGTGGTATCGGGAATTGTCAAGGCTGCCGTACATCGAATTGCTTCATCCTTCAAAGAAAAAGATGTTGTTTCTAAATTATATCCAGAGGAATTTGATCATTCATTGTTCTTTGTTAAGAGACGAGTTCGTATGACCTATCCATTATATGATTATGGTGGAATTTATCAAACTCATATGTCATTAACAAGTGGAAGTGAATTTTTATTGACTGAAGAAGAAAAACAAGACAAAAACAAGTCTGAACAACAAACAGAGATGGAAAAGCTCATTGAGAAACAGCTTTTTGATAGAGTCTTTCACCTTGTGGATGGTTATGATGTTAAATTGAGAGGATTTGTGATGGGCGTCGAGAATGTGAAAATCCTGGAAGACGGTTCAGTGATACAATTTGAGACTAATCCATCAGTTTCTTCAGTCTGCATTGCTGCCACATTTATTTTGTTTGCTCCAACGTTTGGCACAGTATTAAGAGGAACAATCACAGGTCTCAATAATGCAAAGAAACAAGCCTACTGCAAGGTACTGGGTCTGTTTAATTGCTCTGTTTCTGTTCCCAACGCAAGCGTGTTTCAAGAGTTAGTTTCGGGGCAAAGCATTCAATTTCATGTCACCTGTTGTGGATCCGATAGGGGAGACCTCAAACTCGAAGGAACAATGTTTGAAGAGGACGGTATTGTACAGGAAGAGAAAGCAACACATGAAGAACCAAAGACTGTCGAAGAAGAATTCCAATTCGATGAAAATGAACTTCCATTCCAATAAATCACATAACACTATCACTAAATATTTCATCTTTTTTATCGAACATGTTGTCACAAAAAGCTTAATGATATTGTTGTTGAACTACTTGAGGATCACCATTTTGCAACAATTCAACATCGCCTTCCACCATTCCTCGGACCAATTCGTCGAAGCTGACCTTTCTCTTCCAACCCAAAACTGTCTCAGCTAAAGTTGGATCTCCCAATAATTGATCGACTTCAGTTGGACGGAAATAGCGAGGATCGACTCGAACTCTAACAACACCGTCAACAACACCATGCTCTTCGACGGTTCCTCTTTCTCCTTTCCATTCCACTGTTTGACCAATGCATGCAAAGGCCTTTTCAACAAATTCTCTGACACTGTGCTTTTCTCCAGTTGCCACACAAAAATCGCGTGGCTTATCTTGTTGCAACATGAGCCACATGGCTTCAACGTAATCCTTAGCGTGACCCCAATCTCTTTCGGCGTCCAAGTTACCCAAATACAAGCAATCTTGCAAACCAAGTTTTATACGGGCAACAGCCATGGTGATCTTTCTAGTCACAAATGTTGGACCACGACGAATAGATTCGTGGTTGAACAAAATGCCATTCAATGCATACATGTCATAAGCTTCTCTATAGTTGACAACAATCCAATAGCTGTACAATTTGGCGCAGGCATATGGTGAACGAGGATAGAATGGTGTTGTTTCCTTTTGAGGAACCTCTTGAACTAGACCGTACAATTCACTTGTACTGGCTTGATAAAATTTGGTTTTCTTTTCCAATCCACAAGCACGAATGGCTTCCAACAAACGTAAAGTACCAATACCATCAACATTGGCAGTATATTCAGGCATTTCAAAACTGACTTTCACATGAGATTGAGCAGCTAAATTGTAAATTTCATCCGGCTTAATTTTGGCAATGATAGAAATCAAGTTTCCGGTATCGGTCAAGTCTCCATACAAAAGTTTGAATTCTATCATTGTTTTCATTGGAGGCAGATTGTACAATTTGTTACATTTGATGATGATGTATGATGATGGAGTGGGTAGAAGTGAATATGTATTCACCAGAGTGAAGAGAGAGTTGTTTGTTCGGAGAATTGTAATATTGGAGGGTTGCCATTTACATCATCACGAGAGCAAACAAAATGATTGTCATACGAATCGTATGATTCAATATTGTTGTATGAGCATTGATATTGTGTTGTGTGTTTGTGATGGTGGGGCCGATGATACATTCATTCATCAAATATTTCAAATATATATTTGTTAAAGATGAGCACAACAACCATTTGGATTCATGGTACAGCAATGTCCAGTTGGAATTCAATTCGGATTGATTATTCATCCAAATGATTCTTAAACACAATATTATCACTTACTTGCTTTAGTAATATGAATATCCTTGTACAAGTGTTCAACTCTTCCGGTGTTGAAGGATGAAGAACGTCTAATGATACCATACACCATATAACCCTTTTCCAACAAAAATTCAGCAAGATAGGATCCATCTTGTCCTGTAATACCTGTAATCAAAGCAACCTTGGATTCGGTATTGGTTGGATGATTGATTTGGGTGATATCATAGGCTTCTTGTTGTTCTGACGAGGAATTGCTCATTTTTTTTCGACAAACGAATTTTACTCAATTTCAACGGTAGAATCAGATAAACCAACGATGCAGAACGTGTTCGAGTGAAAAGTTCAACACAGTTGGTTTTTACAGTTTTTAATGTTAAAAAGGAATTGGAATGTTAAGACAACTACTACTTCATATCAGCCATTTCATACGAGTAGTTGGCATAATTGGAATTTCTTGGTGGTGCTCGACGAGTCGTTGTTGAATTTGTCGAGTGGCCTCTTTGTGAAGAAGTTGTGGTTGCTCTCGTACTACTGGTAGAAGAAGCAAAATGACTTGGTGATAACACCTTACCCATGGTTTGTTTCTCCCAAGCTTGATCTTTCAGTAACTCCTCTCGTGCTTCTTTCGATTTCCAATCATGCATTTCAAGATAGGTACGAGCCTCATCTATGGAAACTTTGTGCAATTTGGCAAAATTAGAAACCATGAGAGATCGTTGTCGTTCAGTGGCACGCTTTGTCTCTTCTAGATCATAATTTTCCTTAATGAATTGAACTTCACGTTTTGGAATGAGAATGGTGTCGTGTTCATACAAATCTAAATCATCACAAAGGAGATTGTTGAGCATTTTGATATCTTCTTCTGTACAATTAAATCTTAATGCAAGTTTGGTCAAGGTGTCTGTATGTTTGTTCAAAGTATGTACAAAGTAGGGTTTTTCTTCTTCGTTCTTCTTTGGTACATTCGGATTTTCTATTAATGTCGTTGTACATGTGGTTGTTGAGGCGTTGGATGGGAATTGATTCATGTGTTGATGGTAAGGATTTGGAACCATATAATATTGATGATAGGGATCAAACATGATTGGAGCTGAAGCCTTGACATATGGATTCGTTTGATAAACATAAGAGGAGGAAGATGGCATCGGGGTTATGTGTGTGGGTTGATTATTGTAGTAATAATATGGGTTCATCATGATGGGTGGTTGTTGTTGTTGATTGAAACTATTCAATAATGCATTTTCATTAACAACCGGATACATATTTCCGCCGACGACTGCAGTAGGTCCTTCTGGATCTTGCTTCGTTTCTGGTCGGGTTGATTGTTGCTGAATGTGCATGGCTTCTCTGTGTTCGATTGGGTTGTTGTTGGTGATTTTGGATTTTTATTTTGTGAGTTTTATTAAAAAATTAATACCAAAACCATGTCTTTATTTGAAACCCCCATTCCAATACTCTTCGAATTGGAAGGGGACATATTTCTATACGCTGCGGAGTGGCTTGTCTTCCGCATCTTTCGCGGACATTGATTCACATGGTCAATACTAGTATTCACCAATGGTTGCAACCTTTCGAAATAAAGGTACTTCAGAATATAAAAAATGAGTAAGCAAGAAGACTCTCCATCATCACAAACAACATTTAAAAACAATGAAAACACGTCGTTGCCAGAAAATGAAATAAAAACTTCATCCATGATTATTGATGATTCTTTAGAAACTTTACCGATTCGGAGCGCAAGAAAAATTGTTCAATATATACATGAACAATTGGAAAAGAATTCAGAATTATCCCTTCCAAAGAAGAGAGCTATCCAATCTGTGATTACTGAGGAACGAGTATTAAAAGAACTTGAACACATGCTCGGAAAAGAATATATTAATTTTTCAAATGATGTCATTCAATTAGGAAATCGTCTTCGTACGAATAGAAAAATGGATGTGGAATATAATGATAGGCCCGAACCTATTGTATTGACCACACGAGTCAAAAGTATTTATGGAGGAGAAAATTTGAATCGAGAGACCATTGTGAAAAAGCCAAAATCAAAAAGATTTGATCAATCAAAATATGAACATTCGTACAAGTTGAATCGACAGCAAGAATTGAACAAGCTATTAATGAAAGACTCAAAAACTGCACGAATGGACAAACATGACATTGAGGAGAATGAACCTATTCGATTAATTTATGAAGAGGAAAAACCTTCTGAGAAGGAAATTGAAGCATATCGAGGAGACAAAAATGAAGAATTGACAGATGAAGAACGAGCATTGCAGCAGGCTGTCAGTTACATGAACAAATTCAAAGATTATTTCAAATATATTCATAATATTAAGGTTGGTGGTCTAAATGATGTCATGTTAACATGGATAATGGATGACCCCTAAATTGCAAGTTTTTGAAATTTATTCCAAGCAAAGCAGCACGAGCAATGATTATTGAAAATTTTGAAAAATATCTCGTACGTAATAGTAATTCACAACTCAATTCATGATTGTTCCAAACACCCAGAATCTATCTTAAATTGTTGAAAATTAATGAATCAATCTGATCACATTGCAACACAGATGGATGCAAAATACTATTTACACTTTTATCACAAATATTCATATTTCTGGGCTCCAGAATCCACACGCTCCGTGGAACCATATCGAGGATTATATGTTCCCTTAGACAAACGAAAAGAAGAAGATACCTATCATTTCAACACTCCAGTCAGCAAATATGAGCCTCTTCGTACCATGATCTATCAAGATTTTCATGATCGAGTGAGGAATGGACTTCCTCCTTCTCTCGACCTCGATGGAAAACTTCCCAGCTTGGCCATGCATTACGCAAGAACAACGTTTGTACCTCCCATGTCATTGGATGAAATGGAAAGACTCTTTTATCCTCTCCATGACGTGTCTTCTGGTAGTGGTGCCTCTGCCATTAGAAAACCATCAATTACAGTTCCAAAATTTGAACCAAAACCTCCATTACCAACAGTTGGATTTCTCAATAGATTTCAACACACATATTTTACTCGAAAACATTTACTACGACAGAAACACAACACTGGTAGCAACATCACTTCACTGAAGAATAAGAATTTATTTGTGTATTACGATTCGTATTCTGAAATGCTGTCGAATGTGACTGGAGAGGATTTCTTAGACAAACTATCGAGGATGATACTCGTGTTGGGAAAATCTTTCAAGCCATTTCCAGACTATTTTCATGCCGTAGGAATTTTTCACACCTACTCCAATAGCTCTAGCATATCCATGGAACTAATCATGCTCCTGTGCGCGTGTTTGTATATGGGAATACCATTTATTTCTCCGTTTGCAAAGGTGAAGAACATTGAGAATACTCTTGACGATATTTCTAATTATTGTGAAATGCCACTTGTCATGTCTGCCGATCATAGAATAGTGTCACAAATGATGGGAGTGACCCACTCCAAAGTTAAGCATGTATTATATTACGGACACGACGAATCTTCAAGTGAAGAACTCATTCATCGAGGTGAATTAGTCACTCAGGATCCCATCTCTCACATTTTACAACCCACCAAAATGCCATCAAGACATGATCACAAAAGCAGCACCAGTAGTCAACACTCTGAAGCAACAACGAGTTGGGAATATGTTCCAAATAGAGTAGATACAGCCATACAATTACATCATTTCAAAGCTCTGCTTTCTGGAACTGTTGGTATTCATTCTAGTCAACTCGAACAAGCTCGAGAAGATGCTCTCAATCGTTTTAGACAATGGCAAGGAGACATACATTCCAATGAAAACATTTTATTCATGTCAGCATCTACTAGTGGAAGAGAAGATAAGCTATGCATGACCAATACAATATTTGAGAAGATTTTGGATTCACTTTCTGCGACCATGCATGAAATGATTTCTGCTGTCTCTAAATCAGATGTGAAAAATCAAAGAGCTCAAGTCGTAATTATTTCCAACGGGTTTAGTTACATGACACCGTTTTTAATGGCCTTTTGCTTTGAACATGCACTTTCTTTCTCATTTGTGCCGAGTACTATGGACGAGAGTCATTTAGTGAAAATATTGAACGAATTGAAACCTAATATTATTTTTACAGATACTCACACGACGAATATTCTTATTTCACGATTATTACTTGGAGGGAATCTACAGGAGAATCATCACCACATGGATCAACCATTCAATCCTCTTCTAGAGACCACACATTTATCAGAGCTAATGAATAGCGTTGAATATCGAGGTTTGCTCACAGATTGGACAACATCCAACATGTTCAAAAACGTCAAAAATTCACTCGCTTCGAGGAATAACCATTCCAATTCAAGAAATGATTTTAAAAAACATTTATTGGGATTAGTTTCCATTGGACCTGTGATTTGTGAACCAGCTGCACAAACTATTCTGAATCATTTACCTTTTTGTTATCAAATTGTAAACTTGGACGCATTCATCTCTCCTCTCGTAGTAAGAGATTTGAGATTGGTTTATGATAGAGAGCAAGATTACAGTTTTCAAATTTTAAATCCATGGAAATTTGTGAATATGAATGAGGACGAAGCAAGAATGATTGTTGAAGGTCCAATGCCTCCAAAATTAGATCCACTCTCAAGTGTGGAGAACCGAAAAGAAGAATTTATTTTACAAGATTTGCAAGATATTGTGTTCGATACTGCAAAATTGACAGATCCAGAAGCTAAGCGCGAATTAATTGAAAAATTTGCAAAAACGACCATGCCCGATGATATTCGACAATCTCTTACCAAATGTCTTCAGTTGAAAGAAGAGTTTGATTTTTATCATCAAGTTCTTTCATTTGTTGAGAAACGAGAACGAACAGAACATGTCATTGGTTTGGCTTTCTTTGATAATTGTTTGTATTCGGCCTTGTTGGATGAATTAGAGACATTGGCTCCTTTCAGTGACATTCAAGAAATTGAATTGGAAGAAGTGATCAAGTTTTTACAGTTGAGAATTGAACTCACTGCTCAGTGTGTCCAATTTCAATTACTTGATTTTCGATTTAGATTTTCACAAGCACTTAAAATGAATCGAATCACATTTCATTTCAAGGAAAAGCCATTACCAATACTCTATTCGAACAAGTACAGAAAAATAGACACAGATTTGAAATGGGTGCATGATACTTTCGCGAAACGAACATGTGTGTTGAAAGAAAGTGGATTCATAGTGAGTACGTATGATGATCATTCTTATGTATTGTCTTAATGTGTTTTTCAATTAGATTTGGATTTACTAGAATCTCTTTTTGAATATCATTTATGGCCCTCCATAACGAGATGTTATATAACACCCATTGTAGAGAGTAATTTATTTTCAATGATTGTTTTCGGAAGATTGAGACAGCAAATGAATAGAAAGTTGTTTCAACACGTTTCTAATAAGGTTAAAATGCAATACCAGAAAAGTTTATTATCACAGAATGTGGGCTTGAAGAAAAATTCATGGTATTCTTCCTTGTTACGCCAAAACTCTGCTGTGACAAAACTTGAAGTGGAATTACCACAAACCATTTTACCCAGTTTTGAAAAGTGTTTGATTTTGGGATCTTACTTTGATATTTGTGACGGCAATAATGAAGTTTTAAGAGAAAGAGTGATGGAATTGTTTGGAGAACGAATCAAGCACATGCTTGGTGGAAGCAACAACAGAAATCAAGACATCTTTCGTCTCTCGAAATTGTAATACAGCATGTTGACTGGAAACCCCAACTTCTACAGTTTATTTTCAAGGAGTTTGAGAGCCATTTCTTCAGCTTCGTCAAGTCCAATAACTTGTTTCTTTTTCTTTGTAGGTGCACCAGAACTGGAAACTTTCTTTTCAGCTCGCTGCTGTGATGTTGCCATAAGCTCGTCGAATTTTCGTTTCTTCTCTTCCACTTGTTCCTTAATTTGCTTTTCTTTTTCTTCCTTTTCCTTTAATTTTTGTGTTGTTGATGCAGGTTTTTCAGGTGCTTGCTCCATTGCCTTCACAAAACCTTCATAGGATTCATCAACATCTTCCTCTTCTGGAAGAGCGTCATCCACTGTGACATGCTTGTTTGCATTGGATTTTAACACGCGTTGATAATCAAAAGGGTCTTCCTCCAACAGATCAGCTTTTCTTCTTAGCTCTGCAAGTTCCTGGTCTCTCTTTTTAAGTGTTTCTTTCTTGTGTTTTAATCTTTCTTTTTCATGTTGTTTGTCTTCGCCGTCCTTGGATTTCATTCTGGATTTGATCTCATGTAAAAAGTCTGAACGATCTTTGGTAACGTTTTCAGAATTATTCTTCTTAATGTCGTTAATGATACTTTCAAACTTGGTAGTCTTCTTTCCGTCCTTATTAAATATAATGTGTTTCTTACTGTCGACTTGTTGCATAAACTTTTTCTTGTTGACATAGATTGGAACGTCATCTTTTTCATCCAGTTTGTGATTGGATCGTTTCACATAGAAAAAGTCTTCCTCTTGAGATGGTTCCTCTCCAATAACAATGGATCGTTTGTCAAGTTGTGCTTTCCTCTGTAAATATTTGTCAATTTTTGAGAGCTTCTTTTTAGATTTTTTGTCTGCATTTTCATTATCGTCTTCTTTGATTGCTTCATTGTCACTCTCGTCTGCATCGTCGTCAGAGGAATCACTACTAATGTCACCATAGTCATCGTCAGAAGGTGCGTTTGGATCATATTCCACTTTATATTCAACCTCATCGTCGCCATCATCAATTGGAATGCTGTCAATTTTTGATTGCATTTCTGCATCTTTTTCTTCGTCGCTCTCGTCGTTATTCATATTACTCGATTCCTGATCATCACCTTCGATGCTGTCATAGTCCACGCCGTTATCCTCTTCGTCGCTTTCATCAAGTGACAATTGTTTTGCAAGCACGCTTCCTTTACCGAGTTTAGATAAGTTTTCGATTTCTTCGTCACTTGACGAATCGCTAGAATCACTGGAGGTATCATCGTCGTCAGTATCGTCACCGCTATCACTCTCAGATTCGTCATCCATATCATCTTCAGTCATGTTGAGACGAATCTCTTTCTTCATTCGATCGTTTGGATTCAACACCAATGTTGGTTTTAGAGCCAATCCCAACTTGACAGCAAAACCATCCAGATTCAATGATTTAATATCCAAATCATAGCCATAGTGCTTGTAAAGATGTTTGATATATGTTTGGAAATATTTCATGGCTGCTTGCTTCAAATTAGGATCGTGTGAAACAAGAGCTGCCAGTTGTTGTCGAATTGTGACGATTTTGTCTGGATTAATTTTCATCTCTTTCAATGAGCTCGTTTCCAAGCTATCCTTATCAAAAAGGAAGGAAAGAAGCTCCTTTTCCTGTGGCATAATGAACACAATGGATTTACCATCAGAATCATTTCTGGCGGTTCTTCCCATTCTGTGAATATAAAATGCTTTAGACACTGGAGCATCCAATTGAAGCACAAAATCTACTCGAGGAAAGTCCAAACCACGTGCTGCAATATCTGTTGCAAATAAAACAGCAGCTTTAGAAGATGTGAACCCTTCGTGCATTTCTCTTCTTACTGCTTGTGACATTCTTCCTGCCAGCTTGAATATTTTAACAGGGATTGGAAGTTGCTTGAACGCTGTATACAAAAATGCAACTTGCTTTACGGTTGAGGCGAATACAATAGTCTTTTTCGTTTGATGACTCTTCAAAAAGGAAAATAAAATGTCAATTTTGTCTTGCAACTCACATTCAATATAGTGTTGAGTGAGTTGTTTGGGTACAGGCTCTGCCTCATGCACAGAAATATATTCTGTATTGGTCTTGCTGAGAGAAAGTCTTGCCAAGTCCTTAATGTCTTTGGTTTGAGTAGCGCTAAATAATAGAGTTTGTCTACTCTTTGGCAATCCTGCCAAAATTGCATTAATTTCCTTCTTAAATCCAAATTCTAATAATCGATCAGCCTCGTCCAAAACAAGAATTTGTAAATTTGTACAAGTAAATCCGTGAGTTTCGTCCATGTGTTGAAGCAACCGGCCAGGAGTAGCAACAAGAATATTCATGTTGCAAATTTGTTCCTTCTCTTCTTTCAAATTCTTTGTACCTCCAACTAGTAATCCAGCACTAAAGTGATGATACCGTCCACAAAGTTTCAAAACTTCAAATATTTGATGTGCCAATTCTCTATTAGGAGCCAATATCAATGCTCCGAGGCCATCAAGTTTTCCCCATCTTTTTCTATATAATAATTCCAAAACAGGTATTATAAAAGCAAGGGTTTTACCAGATCCAGTCTTGGCAGCACCCAAAATATCTCTCCCACCTAGAGAGTACAACAATGAAGCCTTCTGAATATCTTTCAAATTCACAAATCCAGCCTTCTTCAAAGCATCTTTCGTATATTGCGAAATTGGTAATTCTGAAAATTTCGTAAACGTTCCCGGAATAACCATCGGATCCGATGACCAAGTACCACTCCCGCCCGACTTGGCCAATGGATTTATTCCTTTTGGTGGAGTATGTTCAATCACTGCTTGCCGTAACACTTCCACTTCTTGAGCTTCCTTGCGTAATTTCTCTTGTGGAGTGAGTCGAGTTGTTCTGGGCATTTTTTTTTTTGAAGTTCAAAAAATTAGAAAGGTGTTGTTTGTGCACCACGAGAGAGAGAAAATCGAATAAAACACTTTGGACACTCATCAGTGTTGAAAGTTTGGCTTGATCATTGCACAAAGGCTACATTTCTTAGATGTCCTGAATAACTTTTGCTTCATCATTTGGGTGATTTGTGAGTAAACGGTGTGAATATTGTAAGAAAAGATTCACTAACTCTCCCACTTTCGACCTTTCCAAATGGGAAAGCATGAAAAACATCAAGTTACCAGAGAGGTTTGTGGTTTTAAAAAAATGTAAAATTATTTTCACAACAACCAAAACTTCATTAATCCTTTCATCACTATGAAACATCATTATCGTGTAGTGTGACCACTAACAACAACAAACCCCTGTCATGGACATTGAACTTGTCAAGATACATTTAAAAAAATGGGTCAAAATCAAAAACACACAGTAACCTCTCTCTCTTCTAAGCGTACTGCTTCGACTAACAATAACTCTTCAACACCTTTCAAACCTTCAAATTTGCATTCCATCATGAACCTTGATCTTTCTCAACGTTTCACTTCACTTGATTCCGATTCGATCTTTTATCTCGTTTCTTATAATCCTGCATTATTTTCAGATGGAATCAATCCTGGAATTGGAATTTCAAGAATTGTCGATGCTGATGGAAAAGTGTTACAAGAGGATGATGTATCAAAAAAATCATCATCACGACAGAATGAAAGAAGTTTTGATAAGAATGCTGTGAAATTGGTATTACATTCGAAAACGATTGTCAAAGTGTGCAGTGGAAGATTACATACTCATTTGTTGACTCATGATGGAAAGATTTTAAGTTTTGGTAGGTCATTGTAATGTTGTACATTATTTTGTGACAATGATGATGGCTCTTGATGGTTTCATTTCACACCACTAAATCATGTGATGGATTCATGTATCGACAACGACAACAACGAACAATGTTCCTACTCATCACACACACATGCATTTGTATATATCTGCAACAAATGAAAAGGTTCTAACAATCATGGACAATTAGGATGTGGTAAATTTGGAAGTATTCCAACAAGTTATGGAGTGGTACCAGCAGTGGGTGACATTGAAAATACGTTTGTTGTGGATGCAGCTGGAGGTTGGTATGAATGTTCAACACAATATGTTACAATTATTTTTTTTTAAATTTATTCATGAATTTTGAATTTCCATTTTTATTTTTGGAAAATGATGGTTTACTGGTTAAGGAGGATATCATTCCATTTTTCTCACACTAGATCATCGAGTATTTACAGTTGGTAACAATGGTGGTTGTCAATTGGGTAAGTTTTCATTGTGTTGTAATTCATTCATTGAAACCTCTTTGTGTGTTGTTGTTGTTGTTGATGTGATTTTATATCATGAACTGATCATTCATTCATTTGTGGTTAGGAACTAATGAGTTTTCTCAACGAGCCATTCCCTATGAAGTTGTCAAATCAAAATTCGATCATAGAACTGTGATTGCATGTTCGGCTGGTGATTCTCACAGTTGTTTCTTGACCTTGTGTGGACATGTGTATTTTGCTGGCAGTAATAGTAATGGATGTTGTGTGGGATTAAAATCTTTAGATCGACCTCTCTTATTAGTGAATGATTTACTGAGAAATGAAATGCCCACTCTCATCACTTGTGGTTATGATAATACAGTGATTGTGTGTCAGAGTGGAAAAGTATTTGGAGTTGGTACGTTTGTGAATTTATTGTGCGAATGGTGTGATTCAAATGTTTAAACAATTACAATGTGTGTCTATTATTATTTATATATATTGGGATCTCTTGCATTGAAAATGACTCTATTTTAATCTTTTCATGCATGGTGTGAACCTATCAATAATTTCTTATTTTTTTTTTAATATGGAAATCACTCATAAATGTTCAATGATGATTATACTACGAATAGGTTGCAATTCATGTGGTCAACTTGCGGTCAAGGAACAAGAACATGAAAATTTCTCTGATTTAAGACCTGTCTTCTTTGGAAAGGATGATGTCACATGGGCAAGTGCAGGTTATTTCTGTAGTGCCATCCAAACGACAAGTGGGGATTACTATTATGCTCCTGCTTCACACAAGGATATGGCATGTTTAGGAAGCATCTTTCCCAAACAACATTCCATCATGTCGATGCATGCTGGAGATTATGTTCTCTGGGTCACCAATGAAATGCAGGAAAATCATGAACGATGTGGTAAAATCTATGGCATTACGAGTGGAGCTCCAACAGATATTACTGGAGAGTTTTGCCTTACTGACACATCCACAAGTGTTGGAATTAGTGCTCAACGTGACTTGTTTATCATTTACTTTACAGGTGTGCCAACTCATGTCATGATTGCTCGTCATTTTGGTCATCTCTCTCAAATTGTCTGTCATGTGATTGGAAAAGGACGTTATTATAGTGAGGATAACAATAATCTGTTCTCAGATATAACCATTGTGCATGCCAAATAAATTTTGAATACCATCAAATTTTTCGTAATGAGTTTTAACACTATTTAATTTTCACAAATGTGCAAACATGTTAGAAATTTAGTTTTCATTCAACTTAGAGTTCTAGATCAGTATTAGTGGAAATTCATTTTAATCTCAAGCAATAAATTTGACTTGGTTGTATTGGTAAACAACACTCCCAATGTTTGCGTTAATGGCTTCTCTTGCGATTTTACCTAGATCAGAAAAATCCTTTGAGCTAACTTTTTCCCAACAGATCGTGCTTGGGATATGAATCTTTAGAGTCTTTTTCATATGGTGTGAGTGTATCTGCAAGAATTGAATCTGTATCTTCTCTCCCTGACCATTTCTTGGCATAATTTCGTGTTTTTAGTGTAAAAATTATTTCTTTGTCAAATCTGCAGAATGTTGTTGTGTTGGAGGTGGTGATGTCTTGAATTTAAGATTGGACTTTAAAATTTGAATTCTGTCCACCAATTGGTCGCATAATATTGTTTGATAATTCTCTTTGAGTTTGGAGTTTTTAAATTTTGCCAAAGTCTCAAACGAGAGGATTTTTCGTTCTAACAGAAAGGATGCGATTTGTTCAAAAAAATTCTCCCCATATGGTAAAGTTCTATCGTATAATTGATCTAAAGACTCTTGACAAGTGTTGAATATTGACATGTACACCTTCTGAATCAAGGTTCCATTCTTAGACCGATCAATAATTTTCTTGTAATACTTGATCGACTTGTTTCTATCCTCTTCTGACAAAGATGGCTTTTTTGAAATTATGCTGCAAATGTCAATGAGCATTCCAATAAATGCTTCTGTATCTTCATCCTTTAACAGATAACTTTTTTCATCCTTCTCAATAATATCAATGATAAGAGATTTCAGTTCTAGCGCTCTTTCAATGTTTGGAGTTAAATCTAATGCAAAGGTCACTAATTTCATGCGGTCTGCAGGAGGTAGCTTTTTTCCTTGTTCTGACAACACGAGATGAATAATCTTATCAATACGTTCCTCTATTAATTTTTCACATCGTTGTTTAATGTATCCAACCTCAATCAAATTGCTTGGATATTTAAAGGGTTGAAAAGTTACATCTCCTTTTTGCTTGATTGGACAAACAAGTCCATTCGTTTGATTGAATCTCGAGTCTAGAAATTGTTTATCGTATATAACTCCATTTTCTGCTAAAACAGGATGTTTCAACACTCGTTTCGAGAGAGAACAAACACAAAATTCTTTTTCGAATAATTCAAGAGAGAGTAATTGCTCAACCTCTCGATTCAAGTCTCCCTCATCCAATACTTCATGTTTTGAAGCATTTTCACCAGAAGAATGTGCTGATGCTTTTCTTTTCTTAATGATGGTATTATATTCGGAGAGAGAAATGAGTCCTTGTGATTTAGCTTCGGAGATGAGAGCATCTTGATCAAGATCTTCAATCTTTTTTCTCTTTTGTGAAGCATTGGGAGATAAATTAGTTTTTTCATTCGAATCTTTGCTTTCAAGTTGGTAACAAGGTTAAATATTCATTCGTTATTGTTGTTAGAAGGAATAAATCATCATCATCACGTGTATTTTCATGAATTTCATTGATTATTCAATTTCTAATGTTCAAAATGTCCAATCCTACCTGTTGGTTGTTGTTACCAAAGATTCAAGAGTAGCCACAACACTGCTCGGAACTGATGCTTGTGGATTCTTTTTAGATTGCAGCGGGTCTTGTTGTAACATTTTTTTCCAAGTTCAAATTTCAAATTTGCTTCGTACAACAACTGGTGAAGATTCTTCCAGATCTGTCTAATTGAGAGAGTATTCGACTATTTTTTAATCATAGAATTACTAGTTCAATGAACCCAAAAATTATCCTGCCACATTTCATCAACAATTGCTAGCTTAATAATCTGTCTTGAAATGTATCCTTCTCAATAGTAGTATTGTTTAGGTTCGCTCTGCATCTCTCTCGTCACATATTCATTGTTTTACAAGTTTTTCCATTAATAAGCCCCACATTGATTAAGCCCCTCTTCCTTCGCATATGAATTTAAATCATCGACGACACATTCACATGTCATTAAATTATTTTCATCTCTTCTTCCATCAACTTTTGTATGCATATTCATAAAGAGAGAACAGAAAAAAAACCCAGAGAGGTGTCATTCCCTCACCTCTTGTCTCGTTTAAATTAACGTCCTAAACTGATCACCTTTAAAATTCATTCCAACAACATCTTGCTGTCAACAACCCACTGTTCTTCATCATACTCGCACATTGAAAGCAAGCTTCGAGCCTTCCAGTCATGTGTGTTAGTGAGAGTTGAAGACCCCTTTTCTTCTTATTGACTTGTCGAAGAATGGTCTGTCACCCTTCAACAAATCTTTCCACTTGTCACACCCTTTGCGAGAAGAAACCACAAACTTGTCAAATTTTTCAACTCCAAAAAAAAAGCCGCTCACTACTTCTGTGTGAAGACGTATTGTGTGAGCAGCATAACAACAACAACTCGTCATCAACGCTCTGTTGAGAATTGAACTGGGTCATGCTATGAATGGATTCGACATTTCATGAAATCACAACAACAGTCTGAGTGGCCCAAAAGTAGACACTGCTTGGTGCACGAATGAATCATTGTCGTTACAAGCTCGTGTAGTATTGATATATATCATTCCCTGTCATCTTTGAAAAAGGTAGAGTACTCTCAGAACGACGTATGCCTGTCTGCCTCTGTCTGATTCACCACATGAAGACTGAATGATACGACGATCGCCCTGTATTTGGATCTATCATTCTCTCAAATCACACATTCTCATTGCTTCTTCGTGAGCGTTTACAAAAGAAAAATGCTGTAAGGCTTGTTCGAGCACTCTCCTGAACGCAAACAACGCATATACACATTCATCACGCTCGCTACGACAACTATCATCATTTGCAATAATGACGATCACTCCTCCTAATAACAACAACATCATTCACTCTCTCTTGAATCATGGAACGAGTTGGTTGAAAGCATTCATGTTTGTGAGTGTCTTACTCTATGCCATCGGAAGAGGAATTCCATATGTACGGGATGTGATGAGGTGGTACATGAGAAGGTCAAGTGGTCATCATCATCACCACAACAACAAGCAGTCTGCCTCAGCACCACGTGGTAGCATCAACCATTCATCCCGTAAGAACACACACAATAATAATATTGGAAAACATGATCAATACGAACAGAAAGAGGAGGCTACAAGTTTCCAATCCGATGTGCCTTCCATAAGTACTCCAGAAGAGTATTTCCAATTGGAAATACCTGTTCCGTACATGAACCTTAAGAGCATCTTTTCAGATGACAATCTATCATCCCAAGCACCCATCATGAATCAATTCACGTCCGATTTTCTCAATGGTATTGCAAAACGAATGGATTTTCTTCACAAGAATTACGTAAGATATTTGAACAAGTTGGCAACAAGTGGAATGAGCAATACATCATCATCCAATCAAGAAGATTTATCATCTTCATCCACAACATCATCAATCACAGATCCGAGCAATATCACTGAGCTTACATCCTTGCAAAAGAGAATGTATCCTATTGTATTTCGGAACAAGTTCAATCTTGCAAAGG
This sequence comes from Naegleria lovaniensis, assembly GCF_003324165.1. Taxonomy (NCBI): domain Eukaryota; phylum Heterolobosea; class Eutetramitea; order Acrasida; family Naegleriidae; genus Naegleria; species Naegleria lovaniensis. The sequence continues at coordinate 875,745 of NW_025407824.1, forward strand.
ATTTACTGCTACGAGATCTTTATGACTCCATAGAGAAGTGTCAACTCAAAACAGAGATGTATCGTCAGCAAGTGAAGGCCATTTCGAGGTTTATCCCTCCATCATTTTTTCTTAATGACCCATCATTTGCACCCTATTATTGGGTCTTGACAGATATTGACTACAAGCTGATGCCACCATTTCTTCGTCATTATGTTCTCTACTCGTCATCTATGGGGGCATCAATGTATGGTGGCCCATTTCACTCTGGCTCTCCATTGTTCATGGGATACGATGATGATTACCAAATGATGACACTCAATTCACAACAACAGTCAATGAGACTTACTGATACAACAGGAAGAACGAACTCTATTCCTCCATACATTCGGAATAGAATTAGATACGAGTGGGAATTATTTACTCGGCAAAACAAGAGTATTGTGCATCGATATGACTTTTTATACAACGCATTCCTGAGCAGAAATGGTTTTCATGTGACAAAAAAGGATGATGAAATAAGATATCGAAAGGAATTTACTGAACAATGCTACAAATTACTCAAAAGTAGACGCAAAGTTGCATTGAGAAAGATCAAAACCATCCGTTTGAAGCAAATAAGACCAAGTGAGCGTGAAAAGAGTCAACTTCGAACTCAGTACTCCAAGTTAAAACAACTTGAATTGCTGCCATGAAAACCGTAGTGGTGGAGAAAAGACCGCATTAGGCGTTTATTGAAGTCAATCATTCTTACTACTGTGAGTTCACTTTGCATCCTCAACGCGACTTGCATCCATGAATCTTCAAAGATGCTCAGTTGAACACAAAACACGAGATAGACAAACCCCTCACACAAACCAACCACACACTCCCAAACTCAACTTTCCTCATGGGAAATATTTGCAAAATGTAGTGGTGCTGTAGGGAATGTAATCACACAATGATTACAGTGAATGTGGTTTGGAAACATATCAGTGCAGCACAGAGCTCTACAGAAATTCCTTACTCCCCAATCCCTCACAGATCTTCAAAGGCAAACCAAAGCCACAATCCGTCACGTTTCATTGCTTTTGCTGGACCTTTTTAGCACAACAAAGTACTTTTCGAACTTTTAGTTTTTTGTAAAGCAGCGACAAAACGAGAAAGGACCACGCTTTGATGGATAGGTTGTGCAGTAGCCAATCAAATTTTTCTCCAACAACGCACATCACTTTTCAAACGTGCTTGCATCGTCCATAAAAGCAAACACTACCCACGAATCTGTTTCGAAGGCAACTGGGTTTCGAGAAGAGAGAGCACGCAGCCACATTCAGTGCACATCACGACCGTTGCTTTTGGTTCAGTGCACTGAACAGCAGCAGTGATGAAGCTTGTGTGTTGGTGCGTACCTCTCAAAGGCGTGTGCCAAGTACCAAAAAGAAAAAAACACAACAAGCGGTGACGACCATTTACTGCGCGACGAGTATCAAGTGTGTGTGAAAACGACGAATAATTTTCAATCATATTCTCTGTCTCTTGATTGAGTGTGTGAGTGACCACCAACATCCCTATTTGCTCTTTCAGAGAACATCATTGCCCATTCATTGGACACAACTGTTGTGTGAGCAAAGGTACTTGCTGCTGATCTCTCTCCAGTTTTACAATCATCATCATTAGGAAAAACAGATTAACCCTGTCCTTCCATCAACAACAAACTATTACTTCTATCCGTGTAACATATTGAACAATGCTATCAACATCACCAACAACAACAACAACAACATTGGAACAACCATCCAACATCTTTTCTGAACACAGAGATCTCTGTGGTGATGACGAGAACTTGATGGGAGACTTTGATTCTTCTCCATTATTGTCATCCTCTCATCATCATCAACTTGAAAGTGACTCTGAAAGTGTTCATGATGAAAAGTCTTCCTCAAAGAATGGAAAGAAGAGAAAGGGCTACTCGAAAGAGATTACCAAAGTGCTCAATGATTGGTTCTTTGCCAATCTTCAAAACCCATATCCAAGGTTTGTATTTATCTTTCCAATGTTTTATCATTTGAAGAAACATTGTTTTTATACAAACATCATTGTGTCATTCTCGATATGTATTTACATTTGATCTCATTCTGAATGACATTGATGATCTCACCTCATTCTTCGAACGACAACAAATGTACAGTGAAGAGGAAAAGAAAGAAATGGTCAATCAAACGACATTGTCTCTTCTCCAAATCAACAATTGGTTCTCCAACAAGAGAGTTCGTTACAAGAGAAAGATGCAAAAAGAAGGTCAAGAAGTCATTGATGGAGGTGTTGTGATTGACATTAATCAAGCATTTCGTTCCATCAAGAAACAAAATAAGGGAGAAAAGAAGGAATCCGTTTCAGACTGTGAAAATACTTGTTCCACAGCTCCTCCAAAACGAAAGAGATCGACTGCCTCTAAGGACTCTTCATGTCAAGCCAAGAAGAAGAGACCAACTCCATTGAGCAATGTGTTCAATCATGGAAAGATGGTGTCTGTGACATCCGAGACATTGACTCCAACACCTTCTTCTGAGCCAAAGAATGTTCTCAGTTCACTTCTTGAATCACCATCCAACAAGAATTTGAATGGTTCTTCAGTTCGTGTATTATTACGTTCACCCATTTTGACAAGTCAGACAACGACCCAGACGACCCAGAACCATCTGTGTTCGTCATTATCCCCTCAACCCAATTCGTCATACACTTCTCCAACCATGTCCGTGCAACATTCTCCAAAGATGATGACTCCTGACGAGAGATCTCCATGCTCTTCCAACACTCTGGACTCAGAGTCCACAAGTCAACAACCAAAGAAAATTGACTTTTTCCAATCGTTGCAACAAGCAGGTGTCATTTTCCCACAAACACCTGTCATTCCTGTCATTCCATCTTCCTATCCTCAATATGCCTTTGTACATCATCACCATGCTGCTGCTGCATATTATCCTGTGAATGGTGGTGACGTTCATGCTACCTCAACACCATCACCTACATCATCTCCCTATCAATATTCGTATCCAATTTATACGACAACTCCTGCTGCTATTCCAACCACTTTCTATCATCATGCTTCACACACTCCAAGTACCTCCACGTTCATGATACCAAAGGAAGAAGAAGGTCTCGAAATTGGATGTGATGCCTCAGATGTGGAACGAAATGATGCCACTTCATGCTTTGAATTGGAAGATAATTGTCTTGAAGATTCTACAGTATTGACGAGTAATTGCAATCATGAAAATTATTCATGTCAAGACAATACTTTTAACACGACTGACTTGTTTGAATCGACAGCAGAGAATGAAGAATGTCTTTTCCTTGATGGTGGACGTGATATGTCATCCGCTTCATGGATGAACTCAGCCGAGGATTGCAGCCTTCTCTACTTTTAAAACCAAGCTTGTTGTTTAACATTCAGAGAGACAACATGAATAATTTATTAAGGTTTCACTCAGCCCTCGAGAGAACTCTCGAGTTTTTGACAGATCAATCGACCACAATCTTGACGAAATGTGGAAGTTTTGAATTTGTTTGATGAATAAAAGTTAAAAACATTTTTGAAATTGGTGTTGTGGGTTGATTTTGACATTCCTTACCAAAACCCATGCCAATCATCCGTAAAACAAATCTTCACAGAAAATGAGTTGATGGATCTTTTGGATGTAGGGAAGTTTTGAAGACTTTTCTTCTCCAAGAATTCGCTCAATGCCGTCATGCACTTGACTGTCTTCATCTTCATTTTCTTTCAACTCGAAGTCTCTCAAGAAATTATAGAGCTCCATGAAGGTCCTCTCCCCAAATTTGTTTTCACAATACGATCTTAATGATTCAATTCTAACACCCAATTCATTTTGTTTCTTTCTTAAATTTTCTAGCTCTGTAGGTGAGAGCTGAGATGTGTCAATTTCGTTTTTCCTTGTCGGTGTGTGAAACTTGAGTTGAACGGGTGTGCCCTTATTTCTATCCAATGTGGATGGCGTTAAACAGATTGCTGGTGGTGTTGAATTATCTTCCTTCGAAGGGAGCAAGTCTAAATCTTCATACTGGTGTGAATTGGCTTCTTTAGAAGGAGATGCTTTTACCTTTTCATGCTTTGGCTTGGATTCGATTATGACAACCCCAACATCTTGTTTTGGAGAGGGCTTCTTCTTGGGCGAGATGGAGACGCTCACTGGGGTTGTTGAATCTTCGAGATTTTCTTTGACTCGCGTCAGATGAGTATGATCAGACATGGCAGGAATTGCAATCTCCACTGGAATTTCTTCCTCCTCTTTCTTTTTCTTCTTTTGATTCTTAATGAAATCCTTAAAATCTTGTCTCTGTTTATCTAGTTGCTCTCTTCGTTTTCTTTCCTTCTCTTCTTCTTCTTTCTTTTTCATTAATTCAACTTCCGTGGGTTCCATCACTTTGGGCTGATCGTCTTGCTTCTTGTTGTCCAATGATCGAGATTCATCCATGCTTGTTGGAGATCCTTCATCCAAACCAAACAGTTGACGAACTTGATTTTTCCGTCCTTTGATGGCGTCCATCTTTCTCTTATGCTCGAGTTTTAATCGTTTTTCTTCTTCTTTTTTTCTCCTCTTTTCTTCCTTTTTCTCTTCCAGGAATTTCTTTTTTCGATCTTCAGCTTCGTTACCATTCATATTATTGAGCCACTTTTGTCTGTCGTTGTCTTGTTTGTTTTTGATATCTTTTCTGACTTCTTCTTTTGAAATTGCATTAACGTTTTCAGAGGGTTTGGCTCTATTGTTGTTCATGATCGCAACATTATTTTCAGAGGATTTTGTTTTGAGTGGAGGAGGTTTTCGTTGTGGTTGATGATGCGGGTGAACTTGTTGATTCAAAATTTCTTCCAGCGTATATACAGTTTTTTCATTGTCCTCTTGAGATGGTTTGTTCGCTTTTGATCGTTCCTCATTTCGTTTTGGAGATTTTTTTTCAGAGATGAATGGTTGAGGTTGTTTTTGAGCAAGTGGTGGTTGTGCTTTTGAGGGTACAATATTTGAGGGCAGAGACACCCGAGGAGGAATGGGTGGAGGCTGTTGCGAGTTTGTTACAGGTTGATTTTGTACGCTGGCGGTGACTATGACTGGTTTGTTATGCTTCTTGTCCAGCAGTTGCTCGTAATATTCCTTTCGTCCTTTCAGTTTTTCTTTTTTGAGTTCACTTCGCTCTTGCATGTGTTTGCGTATTTGGAGCTTGGAAAGAGTATCAATAGGAACTTGTTTCGATGGATGTAATTGCTTGAAAAGCGCATCCATTTCTCGTTGTTTTTCTTGCAACCATCGTGCATCTTTTTTTGGTGCTTTTTGATCCAATGCTCCTTGCGAGTCCTGTTGGGGTACCACTGGTCGCGGAGTGGAATCCTCTTGATTACAGGAACCTTCGAGAGCACTATTCGATCGAGATGCATTTTGCTTGTTCATAATAAATTTAAAAACCCTCTCCTGAATGAAAGGAAGAGATAATATTTCACTCATGCTTGGTCTAAGGTCAGGATCCTTTTGTAACATGGAAGAAATTAGCTCACTCAGATTGCTACTGTAAACTGGAGGAATAGCAGGATAAGTACCCTTTAAAATTTTGAGAACAAGAGCAGGTAAATTCTGACCGTTGAAAGCATGTTTCCGAGTTGTCAACTCATACAAGACACATCCTAAGGCCCAAACATCGCTTTTTTGATTGTATGGCTTGTCTTCACACAATTCAGGGCTCAAATAGTATGGTGTTCCAATGACCGTGTTTGCAAATTCAGTTTGGGAGTTTAGAATTTTTGCAATTCCAAAATCTCCAATTGTAATCTTTCCCGATTTCGTTAAGAATATGTTTTGAGTTTTAAGATCTCTGACGAACAAAAAATGATTCGAATACAAAAAATTGAACCCATGCATGCACCTACCTATGTAAAATGTTGCTGTCATGTACATGTTTCAGCCCGAGGGCAATTTGGGCAAACCAGTCCAGAATTTGCTAATTCCAACAAAGAAAAACAGTGTCAAAATAATTCCCCAATTAGTTTGAAAAGAATTTAAAACAATATTGAGACATACTTCTTCTGAAAAATAGCCTGGAGCGTTTTTGATTTTTGTAAACAAATCACCGCCATCAGCATAATCCATAACAATATTGAGATACTTGTCTGAACTAATAAAATATTCCTTATATGCAATAATGTTGTCATGCTTGAGTTTTTGAAGAATTTGTGCTTCAAGCAATGCTCCTTGCTTTTCTTCATCGCTCAACTCCTTCATATTTATCCGCTTCATGACATACTTGCTACCCTTTTTTTCGCAGAGGTAGGCTTTTCCGAAAGATCCACTCCCAATTTCTCTCAGTATCTACCATTATTCATCATTGATCCAACATGATGATAAATTAATTATCGAATTTCATAATCGTTCGTAATTCCAATGTTTCGTTGTATTGACATTAATCAATTCATTCCGTTATAAATATTCATGATATTCATGATCGCAATAATGATCATTGAATACAAACCTTATAACTTTTGTCTCCAAATACTTGAGGAGAGGGTAGTTTGTCGGTAGATGTCTCCACTCCGTTCCCAACCTTATTCGCTCTCATTTTTTAAAATCATACAACAGAATTTCAACTCCCATCAATTTTTATTCACCAATTGAATCACCACCACCGCTACTACTACTACCACGATTGGATGGGGAGGATAACCAATGAGCTAGTGCCTCCACGCTACACATGTTGGAATCGTATCCAAATGGTTGACGATCCTCATCGTTAATTAAACTTGAAATAAATTCAATGAGGCTGGAGAAGAAGCTGATGGCTTCTTCAGAACTCTTTCCAATGCATAGCACTCCAAGTTGGCCTCTGAGTAGAGAATCGACTTGTTGGAAAACAACTCCAAATTGTCCAACACAATCCAACGAATGACCATTCATTCTGCAATCATTGAAAAACGACGAATGATGCCATGTACTTATGGAGGGGTTTCTCATCATTCCACTATAAATGTAAGAGCGTTTCACTTCCATTGAGATGTTTGCACTATCATGATCTTTCCTCGTCATTACACCCTTATTCATGTCAAATTGACTATTTGTCACAAGTTCAAACACACTATTTCCAAATAATCAGTAAGGATATTCATAATCAGTAATATCAAGGATATTCAAAGCAATGAAAGTGTCAAAAGTGAGTCACCTGGGACTGGTCATGAACTACTTACCGATGAATAAGGGAGTTGTCTGTCAAGCGCAGTTTTAAATCTACGGCCCACATTCTTGCGCTTTCCTTCTCATCTAAAAAGATAATGTAATCAATGGAAAGGTAGCCCATGATCTTTTTTGAATAACACACATGTCCTACGGATAGAGAAGCTTCTCTAAGGGCTTCATATGGTGCTGAATATTGTGGAAATGCACACCCTTGCGCGCAATACTGTGGATTTAGCAATTGCTCTTGTACCGACAGGACTTGCACCTCACCATTTGGTTCAATAAATAAATTCACTGTTGGAGAGCCAATTATTTTGTTAGGAACGGCCTCAATAACGCCTCCTCCACACGCTTTAAGAGATGCAATGAAATCAATCCACTTTGGATACACATATTTTGAAACCAAGTTAATTTTCTCAGGCATGTATTCCGATAGTTCTTCTATAATTTTCGTTCGAACTCGATCAGTAAAAAGGGGTTCGTTTTTCCTCTTCTCCTTTACAGCTTGAACGCTTGAAGTCTCTAAATATGCTAAGCCTCGTCCTCCAATTTCAGTGTCAGTTTTTATCAACCACCTATTAAAGTTCGGGTACTCAAGAATCTTTTTCGTTAAATTTGAGATCAAATCTTCCTCTTCGTAAATATCATAAATTCCAATCGGTGTGTTGACATCAGCTTGTGAAAATATTCTTTTGCTTCCTGATTTTGTTCCATATATTGTAGAGTTCAAAGGGTCTGCCCCTAAAATTGGTAGCTGAAGCTTGATAGCCAACCTTAAGTCGTCTTTACCAATATGGCCTGGAACGATGAAGGCTACCTTTCCCATCACAAGCGTCTTGATATGTTTTAAAGTCCGTTGCGAATAGTAAACAAGAGTCGATAAGGAGGTGTGGTCTTGGTACTGTTTGTTGTTCTCAGGAGTCACGAATTTCACTCGTTTCATTGGCTCTTCTACTCCATAGTACTCTAACAACTTTACCACATAGGACAAGGAGTCACTGTCAATCTGAAAGGACGAAATAAATATTATATCTACATTGGGGTCCAATAGATCGAGTAGTCTAAATAATTGTGAATTTTGGTGTGATTTGAATTTTGGAAATGTTTTCCTCACACTCTCATCATAACTTAAAGAATTAATATGAACAATTGTTCGTTTTGCTTTCTTGATTGAGTCCCAGTTTTTCTTAAAATCTTCCATTTTCGCTTTCCATTTAAACTCTTCGTCGTAGAGGATTTTTTGTATCCGTTCTTTAGTTCGAAACAAACGAGTCCGTAAAAACCACCATCTTTGAATGATGGAAGCCATTTCATGTTTTCTCTTAAGATCTCTGAACTTGATTCGTTGAGAATATCCTCTCCAAATTCGTTGAATTGCTGTTGCTGCCAGATTTGGCCCATTTCTACCTAAAAATTTCACGTCTGGCAGATGAATATATGGTATTACAGTTTCACTATTTACAAGACAATCAATTAATTGTTGATTGGTGGGATCTACAGTTTTCTCAGCTAAAAATACAACTTTTTTGCCGTCAACATAAGCCAGAGGAACTGTTAATTCCATAAAATACATGAAAAAACATTGGTTAAACAAACACTAAACATATGGTCAATTATTGAAGATTTGACTCACCTGAAAAATCTTTCAAAAGTCTCTCCAGTAGCATTAGAATTCCATAAATTTTAGGCCAGTTATACTGATACGTTCGATAGAAAGACAAGTATTCTGGTGTGTTGTTGAGTAAAGTTCCATGTCGTACAATGACATGATGCAAACTGTATTCGTCCATGAGGTCCAAATACGTTCTTAAGTATTGTTGTTTTTTCTTTTCATGGTTGATCTCAAGGAGAGCATTCAGTTTTTGGTCGTCGCTTGGGTCGAGAGTCGAGTTGAGAGGTTGTTGTATGGAATTCTTTGGTAGGTAAATGGATGCCTTGTCACTCTTGACATTAATTATTTTTTGATTACCAAAAGGAATAACTGTGGGTGCTTCTTTTTTACGCATACCTCTAGGCTCTTGGGTGTTGCTGGTTTGATCGTGCAAACTTTGAGATGAGTTTTGCATTTTGAAAAGTGCTGGTTTTTGTACATCGGATGTTTGAATTTGCTTCTTGATAAGCTGAGTATGGAAGGGGTTAAGGACAGCAGGTTGTGCAACAAAAGGTGTATTTTCCTCATTGTTATTCACTAACGGCGATAGGTCAATAAACGAGGGAACCAATTTTCTGTTGATTAAATTAATGAGCCCCTTGTCAAGCTCTGTTTCAGGAATTGGAGGAAGAGGAAGGCTCGGATTCATCTGATTTTCTCTTGGTAAAATTGATTCTCGTTTGTAGAGAGTACCTTTCACTTTCCTTCCGACGCTGTTGGTCGGTATGCCACCCATATTTCTGCGTTTGATTTTTCTTGGGAGAGGAATATTCATGTCCTTGTTGAGAAGATTTCGGGTTTCGTTAGCCCAAACAACAGGATCGGAGAGAATGGTGGCTCGCTGCTTTTCCCGAATTTTGTCTAGATAGGTATGAGAAGAAGGTCGTTTGGGAAACACGTCCTCCAAATAATCTTCGGAATAATGAAATTTCGGAACACGGGTGGTTTGACTGTGTGGCTGTTGAGGAGAGGAGTTGTCCCTCCAATTCATCATGAGCTCATCCATATCATCTTGAAGTAGCAATGTTGATGACGCTCGTCTGGGTTGAGACATTTTTTCAACAACAATTCAATGAAATTGGCAAGTAAAATGATTATATAATTAATATTCTTGTTGTAATGTAATGGGATGATGTATAGCTATTGAAAAGATGTGTTGAATATTTCAATCACGCATGTTTTTTTTAAAACTCCTCATTGTAGTTGGATGGCGCCACTTAACAACAAAAAAATTGTTGTGCTCTTGTATTTGTGTAGTTTTAAAATAAGGACGTTTGTTACTCTCATTTAAGGTTGTATAAGAAATGGAGATTCGGAATAAGAGCGTTAATACTTCATCATCAGCAGTTTCCTTTTCGCCCTCAAAGCCGAAAACACCAGGAAGGAGATATCAAAGAAAAACTGATATTATCCATCAAAGAACAAGATCGGATCACGATGGTAACTCCTCCATACTCAATAAGAGCGACACTACGGAATCGAAAAAAGAGCAAACTGATTCCTGTTCGTTATTACAACTTCAAGAAGCTCTCAAACAAGACGTTAACGAAACCTTAAATGAGATTAATCATGCAGCTTTGATGAAAGAGACCCGTGTCAAATTGTTAGAGATTGTTTCGTTAGAGGAAAAGGCGAAAGAGTTAGAGTCTTCAAGCGACCCCCTTAAAAGCCTAGATTCTTGGGAAGAACGACTTGCCCTTCTTATTGATGTATATGGTCTTTTAGATCCGAAAGTTGAGGATGCAAGCAAAAAATTTATTATTCTGTGCAATACGTTTGCAACTTTAAATTGTAGGAATAATCCAAGTGCAGGACTCGACATTTTGAAACGAGCTCTTAAATATTTAAAAAAGGGAATAGAGTTTGACAATCACAAGAGAATTCATTCCATGACTTTAAATAACATGAGTTTTGCTTTCCGAATGAAAAACATGTTTGAGGAAGCTCTTGATTTCGCAAAACAAGCATTCGCAATTGAATATGAGACTCCGAAAGGAGAAAATGACATAGCTCTAGCAGACTCTTATTTGAATATTGGAGCAATTTTGTCCAAACTTGGAAAACACAAACAGTCGTTGGCCCATGCGAACACAGCTCTTGATATTTTGTTATTTCAACAGTCTAAACTTGTTGAAAGGGAAGCTGAAGAAGAAGAAGCAGACGGAAGTGAGGAAGACAACGATTTCAAGCACCCATCATTATCACACGATGCTTTATACTCGAGCATTGTTGTGGCTCACAACAATATTGCAGTGGAGTTGGAACATTTAATGGAGGTTAGTAGCAGAACATCTGATTTAATTTTGCTTCATCAACACATGTAATTCTTGTGCGACCCTAGATTTCAAAGGCCTCTCTTTTTCATGAGAAAGCACTAGAAATTGCTAAAACCAGATTGGGGCCACACCATGCAGTAACTATTCGAATGCAACAAGTATTAGCAAGATTTCAAGAAGATTTTAAAGAGGATAAGGAAATAGAAGCCTTGTTGCTTGCGAAAGAAAAGGGAGCACTTATCACCTCAAACTTGTCAACACAGGCATCCATTGATCGTTTGCACAATGATTTGAAAAGGAAGAAAAAAGAAATGATGAGAAAAAGAGAGGACTTGAGCGTCAATGATATATCATACCACAATCAAGGAGAGACTGATAATCCCACTTCCTCTATTCCGCCTCTTGATCTTTCCTCTCTTAGTTCTATAACTACCAATACGAATCTAAAAACCATGTCTTCCAAACCCTCTCACCATTCTGCCTCCCCAAAGAATTCAGTACCCACCCCTAAAAAGACCATCTCCCCTTTAAGATTGCTTCAAGAAGATTCTGTCAACCTTAACGACAGTCAGGTTCTTCTGGAGCTGAATAACATTCTTAACAATTAAAAAAAACTTTTCTTCAGCCAAATGATAAAATTTATCCGATGAGACGGAATCGAACCGCCGACCACAGGATGACTTGCTTGCTACAGTCCCATGCTCTACCAGCTGAGCTATCATCGGATTACATTTATGAATTACCATAATATGTTATCATCGGATTGCATTAACGGGGTGTTACTAGTAACTTTTGCCCATCCTATCGTCATAACTTTCTTCATGAATGTGTTTTTCTAAATGCAATGATGAGCATCTGAAACCGTAAATGTTTTGGATGGGGGCATTTTTTTCCTGTCAGACAATTGAAAGCGGAAAACTTGGTTTTGAAAGTTTACGAGAAAGAGAGAGTCTGTTTGGTGAAAAGAAAGACGAAAATTCATTTTCTAGACTTCACAAGTTATGTCATTTGTCAAGAGAAGGATGTTTTTGTTGTATGATTTCATGTTGAGGAAAGATTGAACCATAGAATTTCACGTTGGTCTCAGAAATTACTAAGCTATTACTTTGCAGGTTTTAAATCTGTGAATGATCACATAATCTCTTAATTGTACGACTAAAAACGATGATAACATATTATGGTAATTCATAAATGTAATCCGATGATAGCTCAGCTGGTAGAGCATGGGACTGTAGCAAGCAAGTCATCCTGTGGTCGGCGGTTCGATTCCGTCTCATCGGATAAATTTTTCTTTTGCGCAATTGGCTTGGTAGAAATAAGGCGGTTAATTTGATGACATGTACTTTGCGAATTCAAACAGAAGTTGGCGACCTTTTTAGTAGCAATATGTATCAGCTCTTATTTCAAACGACCATGTTAGATTTAGTGTTGTGTTACTTGGATCATCCAAAATTAAATTATCTTAAATTCCAACTTTTCTGCCATGCATTTTGTGGTGCTTGTTGTTTGAAATGGAGGAAATATTACGTGTATTTATCAAAAACTCGAACAAACTCGATTTACGAGTCCTCAAGAGTTCGACAAAGTGTTACAAAAAAAACAAACAAATGTCCACAAACCTTTCAATCGATTCACGGCTCATCCTTCGTCCTCTTGATTCCACTCGAGTGAATGATATGGTCTCCATCAACTCGGTTGTACTTCCTGTATCGTATCATTCCAAAGTGTATGACCAAATGGTTTCCGATCAGTTATCCTTCATCGCCTACGTGAGTCATGGCCAAGATAAAGAAATGCCTGTGGGAGCCATTGGCTGCATTCTCAAAACAGACATTCATGCTTCACCGGATCATGTAGGACTCTGTATTGCTTCATTGGCAGTTTTAGCAAAATATAGATCCAAAGGAATTGGAGCGAAATTATTGGATTGTGTGATGCAAGCTCTTGATGAATTACTGAAATCTTCACTTCATCACTCGGAGGCTTCATTAACAAGTCAAACTTGCTTGTTGGAAAATTCTTCCAATGATGAAAAGCAGAGTCCGTCATCACTATTGAGTTCAGCTCCCTCCGAATTTATTGTCTATTTACAAACACAAACCAATAATCGAGATGCCATCAAGTTTTATGAGAGGCATGGATTTTCAGTGCTGAAAAAGGTTGAAAATTTCTACAAGAGACTCACTCCTCCTGATTGTTTTGTATTGGTGAAGAAAATATTACAATAGCTATTGGTAGTATAATAATTATAATGGGGATGTTATGATTATTTAGAAGAAAATTGCAGTTGATTTAATAATTCATTATCTTGCGAACGGGGAAGAAACGATGCATTCATGGAACACAGTGAAAGTTTGTAGGCGTTTTGTTCACCGGTGAACAAGTTACGAGATTTCAACTCGATAATTTAATACACCGGTGACACACAGTTGTTACAGCGCTTTCAACACCCACTACCACCAGGTGGCATGGCCACATCATCAAAACACATGACATTCATTGAGGTTTGAGGCACTCTCCCTAATTTCAATAGAGTTTTCCAAAATGACTCATCTCTTGTTCCGTGAAGTGATGGCCAATGATGTTGTCTCTTCCAAAGCATCACACAACGTTCAAGAAGTTGCTGTTGTTAACGGCTCATGGTGGTGAATGAACTTTTCCCGCTGAGTGTAACTACGAAGAACGCCGCAATCACAAAGTCTCTTTGAAAACCTGTTACAACAACACAAAGAAAACGATTGAAACCAAATCTCTCCATTCAATTCCTCGTGATTACATCAAACAACCAACCAACAATAGAGAGAACAACAAATTCTGAACAACTGAAACAACTAGTACAACTGTTCTCAACGTGTGTGCCCTCCATCTCACTATTACAACCACACGACCTCATTTACTCAACGACTTTGTGTTTTGAACAATCTTTCCAGAAATATAGAAACATCATGAAGCTAATACTAACTCCTCACTTGAATAGAATTGGTCAACGAACATGTTCCAACTCCATACCTCTCTTCCTTCTCCTCTCCCTACTTGTACTTTTGATCATCTCAACAACTCCCATTCTCGCTCAAACCAATTCCAGTTCCACTACTCCATTGACTTTTACACTCGGTGAAGTCAAAACTGTTCGTACAACTTGGCCCTCTACCACACAAGATATCATGGATGGAGCTAAATGGATTGAATATGGTATCTATGTGGCCATTTTGGCAATCATACCCTTAATACTGGGTCTCATTGGATATATGGCTGGAATTATCTTTTACTTGTTTCGATGTTGTGGCGTGTGTGGTGGTTCAAAACCAGACACGACATATCAAAGAAAGCACCTTGTCATTCCCACGACCATACTTCTTCTCTTGTTTTGTGGTTTTATTGCATTGGCAGCAGTGGGTATTGGCTTCTCAGCACAAGGATCTGCCAACATTCGAAAAACATTCACAGAGACATTATCTTTTGTGAATGAGGCCAATACTACAGTGATGAAAGTGACCACGATTGGAGATACCATTACTGCCAAGTTGAGCGCATTGCCAGATAAACTCGATCCACTGTTGAATAAGGCTACAGAAGTGGTCTCACCTCTGGGTACCATTTCATCGATCATTACCTCCACAACAAATCAATTACAGACATTCAATTCGACCAATATTGTCACCATGAATGCAAGAATTGCGGCTATTAATTCCAATCTCAATACACTGAGAGCGAACTTTTCTGGTGTTCCAACGACCACCGACATTCCAGACATTAATTCTCTTGTCGTGCCTGCTGTCAATAGTGGAGTTTCTGCTTTGAAAAGTGCCAACAGCACCATTGCAACTGCCCAAGCGGATGTTGTGAAAAACATTGCAAATATTAAGCAACAAATCAATGCAACCCTCTCCACTCAATTGACACCTGCCATTGGTCCTGCATTGGATGGAATCAAGGTCCAAGTGAATCAACTTCAAAGCCAAATTGCTCCCTATTTGAATCAACAAGTACTCCAGGATGCCTCCACTTATTCATCATTAGCTGAGAATATTCGAATTGCATTGAGCGTGATATTCTTTGGTTGGGCTTGCATCATTTATGTGTTTGCGTTCTTGGGTGTCATTTTCAGAAAGGCATGCTGTGTTCAGACCACAACCGTATTAGCATTTATCAGTGCATGGGTATTCTTCTTGTTTGCCATTGTACAAATTCCTGCATACATTCTCATTACCGACACATGTACACAAGGACCCAAGACATTGAGTCTTGTGGGCGACCAATTGATTGGTCAGTTCAACATGACGATCAAATTCCAAAACGTTTCCTCCATTATGAACAGTATTGCAACATGTGGCAAGAATGACTCTCTATTGACCGCAGTGCTTGGCAAGAATTATTTGACCAGCTTGGGAATTGATGCGCAATTGTCGAGCATGACAAGTACCTTCCAGTCACAAATTAGTTCCTTTGATATTTCCTCATTGACTGCTACGGCCAAAAACTCGGTCCAGAATGCCAATATTTCCACCATCAAGACTGACTACTCGACAGATATCATGAGTGCCAAGACCAAATTGACCAACGCCACATCGTCGTTGGGAAGTTTGGATGGCTTCAGTGGATTCAATCAAACCTTGTATAACGTTGCCATTGACAATTTGAATGCATTCACCTTTCCACGTACTGGAAAATTGTACAGCTATTACAATTACACACTTTTTGATCCCTCCACTTTACCAAATCCAGAAAATACTCAAGGTCAAAATTTGAAAGATGCTGTCGCCTATCAAAATGATACCTATACAGCAGCCTATAACGACGTGGTCAAGTTCAATAACTCTGTGAATGCTGTTTCGGCTGGTATGAATGGTCTATTGTCAGATTTTTCTGCTGCCAGCTCTGTGATGAGCTCCCTGTCAACTCTCACCTCAAGCATTATCACACAAATTGATTTACTTGCAAGCAATATTCAGACCTTTATTGCAAATTTCCCCAGCGACGCCATGAGTTTTATACTTACTGTAGCGACGGAATTGGTCGATTCTTTGGCTTCTGATGTTGCACAATGCTCCTTTATGAGTTCATTTGTTCAAACCCTGGGAACCAACGTTTGTCAAGGAATTAATATGCAATTATTGATTTCTGGTGTCGTGTGTTTGGCAATTGGCCTCTTGCTGAATGTTGGATGTTTAGCAACTCTTGTTCTTGCGAAGAGAGTCAAATACCAATCAAGCCACAGAGTGCATCCAAGGGTCGATTAATTTCCTTAACAATAAACATTGAATGACTATGAAATACAACTTTGTGTAATTTTTTTCACCTTAAACGTACGTTGTTGCAAATTCAGCATTGTGGAGACTTTTGGCAACTTGCAAAGTCCACACCTTCTTATTTCATTCCAATGCCCCGCCACCCACTGATGAACGTTAAAACAGTTGTTCGGCAACAGACAAATTAAAAAAAAACCGCTAGCGAACCACTGCCAGTTTGACCTTAATTGCTGTGAGCACCCTCAACCTTAATTTCTAGCCTTCGACCACAATTCTTGTAAGGGACTTAGAAACCAACATCGCCTCATTTTCACTCTTCTTTCCTGTAAATACTGCTGTTATTGTTGGTCTTGCAAAATCGAACCGATCATCATGATACGACCTCCCACCTTACTCTTCATCTTGTTCTTTACAATACTTGTAGCAATAGGTTGCCTCATATCCTCACAACCTGTGGAGGCTCAACTTCAGCTCAATAACATTACCTTCAAAATAGGAGAGGTAAAAACCGTCCGAACCACATGGCCCTCCACGATGGACGAAGTTCTTGATGGTGCCAAATGGATTGAGTATGCAATCTTTATCGGAATTATTGCCATCATACCTCTCATCATTGGTTTGTTCGGTTACTTTTCCCTCACTCTCTTTTGCTGTTTTCGATGTTGTGGTTTGTGTGGTGGCAACAAACCTAAGGAAATTTACACCACCAAAGATTTAATAATTCCTACCATTGTAGTTTTGCTTGTGTATGGTGGCTTTGTGGCATTGGCTGGTGTTGGTATTGGATTTAGTGCTCAAGCTTCCTCAGACGTACGAACCATGATCACAGCCACCTTAAAGTTCATGAGCTCCACCAATAATACCATAATGGGAATTGCAAATATTGGTGAAGCTATTACATCGAAATTCGCTCAAGTTCCTGACAAGTTGACTCCACTACTGGATCAAGCAGTGCAACAGACGACACCTCTCGATACCATTTCTTCATTGATTGCAACCACACGTAATCAATTCAGTCAATTCAATTCAGCAATAGTTCCTGATATTTCTTTGAGAATTTCCAACATTAACTCAAACCTCTCAGTGTTGCAGTCTCAATTCAGTGGTCTTCCAACTCTCTCTGAAGTACCGGACATTTCTCCTGCTGTCTCAACGAGTTTGACGGATCTTGATACAGCACAAACCACCGTTTCCAACGCCAAATCTACCGTAACAAGTAGCATTCAAAATGTGAAGAGTGTCATCAACTCGACATTGGTCGATAACTTGACGCCTATTATCGGTCCAACTTTTACCGGAGTGAAGAGTCAAATCATGACTATACAGGCTCAAATCTCACCTTATTTGAATGACAAAATTATTGAGCAAGCAACTCAATATACCTCAATTGCAGAGAATGTGCGTATTGCTCTGAGTGTCGTCTTCTTTGCTTGGTGTTGCATCATTTACATTTTTGTCTTTTTGGGTCTCATTTTCAGAAAGTCGTTCCTCATTCAAACCACAAGCTGGTTAGCTTTCATCACTGCTTGGATATTCTACATTTTTGCATTTGTTCAGATACCATTGTACTTGATTATTACAGATGCTTGTACAAAGGGTCCCAAAACATTAGGCATGCTCGGTGATGGATTACTAGACCAAATCAATGCTGCAAGTAGTATCAAATTCCAAAATGCTTCGCTCATGATTAAAGGAATAGCCACTTGCGCAAAGAACAATTCCCTTGTGACTGTTCTCTTGGGAAATGATTATCTCAAAGGTTTAGGAATTGAAAACTCTCTCTCGGGTGTCACTGGCAGCTTCTCAAGTTCCATCTCATCCATGAATATCAGCTCCTATACGAGCTCAGTGGATGCTGTGATTGCAAGTGCCAATACAGGGTCCATCAAAACAGACCATACCTCAAGTCTTGCAAGTGTTAGAACCAAATTATTGAGTGCTACCAACACTCTGAGTAGCTTGGATGGATTCCAAGGATTCAACACGTCAACCTATAATCAAGCATTGACTGATTTCAACGCCTTCACACAGCAACATGCTGGACGTACATATACCTATGATAATTTTGAATCATTTGATCCTTCTTCATTGTCTTCTCCTTATAACACTCAAGGCCAAAATCTCAAAGATGCATTAAGTACTCAAAAGAACAAGTATACAGCTGCCTTAGCAGATGTCACCAAGTTCAATAATTCTGTGAAAGCGATCAATAGTAACTTGGATGGATTGCAACAAGATTTTTCATTGGCCAGTAATGGTATTGTACCGTCTTTGACATCACTGGCTCAAAACGTTGCAATACAAATTCAAACCATGACATCAAATATTCAGACATATATCCATAATTTCCCCAATACCGCTCTCACTTTCATCATGAGTCTTGCAGATCAGTTAATTAATGAATTTGCGGTTGAGTATGTTCCGTGTGAATTTATTGGATCCTTCATTACCACTGTGGACAACAGTGTTTGCAAAGGACTGAATTTCCAATTAGTGGTGACAGGTGCTGTTTGTTTCGGAATTGGTGTGTTGATGCATTTGGGTGGGTTTGTCACAATCGTATTAGCCAAGAGAATTCGATACCAAGGATCAAAGAGAATTAATCCTAGCGTGCAAGATTAAATTATTATTTTGTTAATTGTAATCGGTGATGAAAGATTCATTGTTTCTCATCGTCATGAAGGGGTTCGTTCCATCAGATCAATGTTGTCAATCGGGAATTGTCGAATAAAATCATTTTTTTTGAATTAAAAAATGATGAAACGGTTGTGGATTCATTCTCCAACAACCATCCCTCTGATATGCCTGCATCAGCGTTCCATGATGTTGTTGGCACATTGGAGGCAATATCATGATCGGAAAGGATCATCAAGAAATTTCCATCATGATCAAGGAAAATCAAACCAACAGTCGGGAAGGAACAACCATGAAAAATCGAGTAGCTTCTTCTCAAACCCGAAACACATGTTACAATTAGGGCTTTACCTTGTGCCGGCATTTGCTCTTTATCAACAATTCATAACATCTACACAACAAGATCAAAAGGAGATTCTTGATGAATTATCAAGTGCCATGTCCGAATTAAAGCAATGGGAAAAGAGACTCATGGAATTGGAAATGAATGATCATGATGATGAAGCCTCACCAGAAAACATACCACCAGGTCCTGGAATGTATGGATTAATTCCTGAGGACGATGAGGCAGCATCCTCTCACTTCCGTTTTGAATCACCAAAAGAGAGAAAATATGCTTCAATTTATGATGAACTCAGACATATCATTCTTGTCATCCATGCTAAAACCAAACAGCTTAACGCCAGTATTAAATCCTATGGTTTGTACAAGATGAGAAACTACTCACACAATTGTTAGCGAACATTAGAGGAGTTTTATTGCTCAATTTAAACAAAAATACCATTCTTCATTCTTGTCCATTTCCAAACGCCTTGTGGCAAATGGGTTTAAATTTAGAAAGTATACATTACACATGTTTGGAAACTCTCGTTTCTGTTACTGAAAATAAGGACTTTCATTTAAATATTTTGAAAAGTAGCGAAAAGTTGAGCGAAAACTCTCAAATATCAATTGGAAGCGACAAGAATGACATGTCGTTTTATGATAAGGCCATTTCAGAAATTTGTTCGAATGGTCTCTTGGGTCCAATATTCAACTCGATCATGTACGAGAAGAGTCCTGCCATACAAAGAAAGGCTCGATACCTATTAGATGTAATTTCGAATAGAGAAATTTCTCATGAACCTCTCATGCATCGTTTAGACACATTCAAATATTTGGTAGATTCAATGAAACCAGAAAATGAGTTGATTGCAGCATTGGTCATTTCTAGAATGTATTCAAACTCTTCCCTTTTCAAAACACTCTCTCTACATCAAAACTTACCGTTTGTCAACATGTTACAGCACATGTACTCATATGGACACGATGAAAAAGTGAAAAAGCTCAGCTCCATTGGATTAATGATTGCAAAAGGAAAAAAGTCAGAAACCACCTACTTGAAAGAGGAAGAACATTCATTGAAATTGGCAAACCATACAGAATACGCCAAACAATTACTGATGCTTTCACTTTTTGGCCTCCTATTCCGATCTTCCTATTTTATTTTCAACTATAGACTTCTTTCAAAAGTGCCTTACTATTTACTACTGCCTACTGCAGTGGGTGAGACTTTAAAAATTGAAAAATCACTTACAGAAGCGAAAGCAAATCATGGATGGTTACATGTGGCTAGTACATTTGCCATTGCTACGGCCATGTCACAGCTTCAAGCTGGAACGTTGCGAATGGTCTTACTGCCCTATCTAGCAGTTTATTTCTTGGGAGGTTTGAGCTTGGACAGTGGTAAACTGTCACATCAAATATCACCTTCACCCTCTGTACCTACCTCCTCTTTTTTGTATTTGGATGATATCACCATTGAGCACATCACAAAGAGGTTGAATAGAATTTTTTCTAGATAGTTGTAAACGACATGCACACAACTCTCATGTATTCTTGAGATTGGAATGAAATTGACCAAGAGGTATTGGTCAAGAAAAGTTGCACCTTCGAAATATCTTAAATAACATCAACATGTGTATTTACATTTTTACAATAATAATTAGAAATAATAGGATTAGAATGGATTCAAATTAGTTTTCATCTGTCATCAAGTCGTTTGTGGCTTCGTCGTTGCCACATGGCAGTGACCCAGTAGAATGAGGATCATCAATGGTTTTTGGCGAGTATTTCCCATTTGAGGTGCTATCAAACCTTGTTCTCAGTCTTTTCAAAATCTCCTCTCGACTGCTTGTGTAAGGTACAACTGCATGTTCATTTGGGTTGCCATCCATATTTCTGGAGTTACGCAACGCGTCACCAAGTACAGATTGAAAAAGGGCTGTGTCCGTTAGGGGAGACAGTGTTGAGTCAGTTTTTTGTTGCAATAATAACGTGCTTATTGGATTGGAGCTGTTTCCAGTAGACTGGCTTATGAGTGAGGATAATTTCTTTTGCCACATACTTTTCATCATTTGATTATCCGTGGAGACATTGAGTGTTTTTCCGTTAACGAAATGAGAGTTTCTCGTTTTTGGAATGCAACTGGTCATTAATGAATTTGTAGTCAATGATGATGTCGAGGATGATGATGGACAGCACACAAGTTGAGTACAGCACCAATCTCCTTCATTGAATTCCATGTCGTTGGCATTTGCAGCATTCCTATGTAAGGTACTATTATTGAGCCAGTTGTCGACCTGATGTTGTTGGTTGGAAGTATTGCTCTCTTCAGAAACATGCAAATGAGAGAGTTGTGCCGACAATCTATCTTGATGATGCTGAGATTTCACTCGTTTACAAAAATTACGCTCATGAAGAGACTCAAAAAGGCATGAAGAAGGATCATCCTCAAAAAATTTGTTGTTGTCCTCATCGGTCAATTGTTCAATGATATCTTCTTCCTCTTCGTTCTCTTCTAGGTAATTCACATATTCATCAAATTTCCTCTTATGGGAATTGTTTTGTGATGTTTCGTCTTCCAATCTAGAGTTAAATGGGCATGTCATCCACATGGAATTAAGTTCTTCTGGAAATTGTGGTCCACCTCCTCTATTGTAGTTATAATAATAATAGTTTTGATTCGCGTTGTTGCTACTCTGATAGTTGTTGTTATTGTTGTTGTAATACTGATAATTATTATAGAGGCTTACATCACCAACAGAGGATGCAGTGGTAACTGTAGAGATCATCAATGGAGGAGAATTAATACTATTATTGATTAATGCTCCAAATGATGATGCGAGTGGAACAGAATTTTTCAGGTCTGGATTTGTTGTTGGTGCTGTTCCTTGATCCGATAACCATGATCCGATCATGTTCAAATAACAATAAATAATAAAATTTGTGAATCAACGGCAAAAATTTAAGCGGCGGCTTCTTCAGTAATGAAAAAGAATGCTGATGGAATATGTTGATCAATATTCAATAACGTGTTAGAGGAATTCCTTTCATTCACTCATACACCATGAACACAGAAGCACCCGATCAAGAAACTTCAAGGACGAAAGGTTGTCTGAACAAAAGCAGCGAGAAAATTTTTTCGGAATCTTTTTGGATTGTGAACAGCTCCATCGGAAAGCAAGAGTTTTCGAGTACTTGAAGACTCTTGATTCATTGAATGGACAAATAATCTAACGTGTTTGGTCTCTCTATGAAGATACCCTTGATTCCAAAGGATGGACAGGTTCATGAACTAATATCTTCGAAGGATGACGATAAAAAAATAGCATCATCCGATTTTTGAAGAATTTTTCGGCAAGAACATTCCGAGAGAAAGTGTGTGGATTGGGTCCGATATTACTTGTTTTCATATTGTATCATAGAGCAGCTCTCTCATTATCTAATAGTCATTCCATTCATTATCATTCTTATTGATTCAACTAGTTGTAGAACAAATCATGCTCCCTAACTCGAGCTCGGAACAACAAACATCAATTATTTGTGATTCAAACGATTATATACCAACAACATCAAGTGCAAATACATCACCGTCCTGTACAGAATATTCAAAAAAAGGAACACCATGGTTTTTGAGAGAAAAATCATTGGAATATTGTTATTCGGAGCTTTCAAAACACCCATCCTTGTTAGAAAAGGTTCAAAAATCAATTGAAATCATCAAAAAGACTCTCGAAATGTACAACACACCCATAGCACTGGGTTTTAACGGAGGAAAAGACTCTGTTGTAATTGTTAATTTATTAATCATGTATCTATTGGAAAAATTCAAAGTTGAGCAGTGTACAGCTGAAAATTCTGCTAGCTCAAGTTTACAACAACTTTCAGCTCTATTGAATCAACACTGTTTATTCTTTCATTTCTCCATACCACATCAATTTCCAGAAATGGATCAATTTTTGGAACAATCCTCCAAACTCTATGGCGTCACTTTAAAGCTCATTGATGCTAGCAAGGGTTTTAAACAAGGCCTCGTTGAGCTGATAGAAACATCATCGAGTAAACTTGATGCTGTCTTCATGGGCACAAGAAAAATTGATCCAGACGGGCGTAATATTGATGTCTTTGAAAAGACCTCAGATGGTTGGCCTGAAATGATGCGAGTTTCACCCATCTTAGAATGGGATTACCAAGATGTGTGGCAATTCATTCTCACCCTCCATATACCATACTGTACACTGTATGACATGGGATACACCTCATTGGGCAGTGTGAATGACACTGTACGGAATGAGGCGCTAAGACAGCCCGATGATTCCTTTCTTCCAGCTTATTTCTTGATGGATGGCACTTTGGAAAGGTTTGGAAGAATGAAAAAATAGCAGACACCCCAATACTCACCCTCAGTGGTTGTGACTATCCAGCCAAAACCTCTAATAAAAAAACTTAAAAACACTTACAAAAAAAACCAAAAGCCGCACTTCTTTTCCGTTATTGTTCACCTTTTGTCCAAACGAATTCTTCCTTGTACGGACTATAGTTGCTAGTGCTGCTTCTTTTTTCTTCGTCATCAAAGTTACCGAGCACATCGGGACACTTGTCTCAACACACTGATTATCGTGCTCTCTAGAGATCATCAACATCCTTTATTGCCGTTGTTTCTTTTATCATAACGGCGCCATCATCATCAGAATTGACTTCCCGTTGTTGCTTCAAAACTATAGCATCTCGAGACCATCAACCACAATTAACAACAACAAATTCTCCTTGCATCCCTGCTATCATTATCCCGTGCACTACTACTTGTTTCAACAATCATTCCATATTTATTGTTTCATCATCACAATTACCCACAAATTTCATAACAACATAGTAACTTTTCATCAAAATCTTCTTCATCCTACCACCATGAATACTCCAACCAACAATGTGATGGATTTAATTTCTCGGTTAATTGGTAATCCAACTGGAGGAGGACAACCCATCGCAACTCCCTCCATTACACAACAGCCACAAGGACCCATGATACAACAACAGCAACAACCACAATTACAGCCAAACCAAAACAATCCACAGGCAGCACAGTTATTGAGAATACTGCAACAGGTAAGTTGTATGATGAAATGATATCATTGTGACTTTGACAATGTCGTATACGATGTGACATTCGATGAAATCTTTGTTCACCAACAACAATGTGGTTATTATTTGATCAATCAACAAACAAATGCAACAACATTCAAAATGTCACCGACACACCATCTCTATAACCTTGATGAATTACATGATGAACTGTTCTTTGAACTATTTACCAACAGAACCCAAATTTACTCAACTCTTTGAGTGGAAACCAGGGAAATCAAGCAATGTCTTCTAATGTACCCAATGACGTGCTTTTACATTTCTTACAATCACAACTCAACAATAGCGGTGTACAGTTTCGAAGACAACCACAAGGTATGTCAAATATGGCAGGCGGTGGTATGTCCATGACCCCACAACAACCTCAAACACAGAATACACTCATGGGAAGTGACAATAGTACCAACAATATGCTTGTAGGTGACGGTAATTTCGGTACTGCACCACCAACCACATCATCAGTTGGTATGGTAGGTGATAATACCATGATCAACAATGCAATGTTAGGAGGGCTAGCTGGAATAAATTCCACAACTCCACTTGGTATGATGACAATGAATGGAACAAATATGAACATACCCAATCAACCAAAGCGATCAGGAACACCTCTAAGCAACAACAGCGGCGGATTATCAACAAACACAACCACCACGACCATGACACAATCTGGGTTTTCTAATGGAACAAGAAAATTCTCTGTCGACCACATCAAGCTAGTACAACAACTCATTGAGCAATGTCTCAAGTTGTATCTGTCAAAGACGGAAACAATGGAATTTCTTTGTAGTAGATATGACCATATTGATCCTGCGTTTATCAATTTAATGTGGTTCAAATTGGAGCAGCAAAATCCTGAATTTTTCAAAGCATACAACACCCGTCTTCAAATCAAGGATCAAATTACGCAGTTTAATCAATTAGTGAAAGATCAAGCACAACAAATGCAACAACAAGGGTTACTGATACAAAATGCAAACAGTGGATTTCAAATGGCAATGCCCAACAGCCAAAATATGAACAACTCTCCACAAATTCCTCTTACCATTTCTTCAAATATTCCCCAATCAATGAATCCCTACTCTTCCTCCCCTGTCACAATGAATACTTTCGTGACAACACCCTCCAATACTCCTAACATGGCAACAACAATAGGTGCAAGTACTAACATGACCAATCCCATGAATATGAACACTGGAGGAGGAGGAGGTTTTGTTTATCCAAATAATTTAATGAACACAAGTCAAAGTCCAAATACAGCAATGGTTGGTGGAATGCAGAATCAGGGAAGCAACAGCGTCTCTAGTCTAGGAAACATTAATTTACAACAGGGAACTAACACCTTGAACTTTGCTCAACAGCAAAACATGTATAGAAGCCAAACACAGCCACAAACAGTTACAAATTCTCAACAGCAACTATCTCAGAATAATTTCAGTACGCCCAACAATAGCTCTTCACCTCAAAAACGAACAATAGATTCCATGAATATTTCATCAACGACAACAATGGGTAATACTGCTTATAATGAGGACCATACTGCTACCTCGAATAACACAACTTTTGCAGGCAATTCTCAACCAAATATGGATACAAACCAAATGATTAACCCGAGACAAGTAGTTCAAAATTTCATGAAATCTCCTCCCGTTATGATTCCTGCTAGTGCTGCTCAAGCCATGATGGCACCATCCACTAGTAATAACCCTGAAACAATTTCTGTTAATAGCAACGCCTCAAATCGACAGCAAGTACAAAACAGTAATAATACTGCATCTAATGCTTTACAGCAAGGTGCTTCAGCGAATGACTCATCTCTTTCCTCTCTAAATCAACAAACCGCTACAAGTAATTCTGCAACACACAACAATCAAACATCCTCACAACAGGATGCTACAAGCGCGTTGGATAGCAGTTCATTCGGTGGCTTTGATTTTCCTGAAACAGGAGACTTGTTTGGTGATACAGAAGATTTTGATTTCAATTTTTGAGGTGGGCTACCATCTTACAATGTCCTTTTATTAAATTATTTCACACAATCAATAACAACAAAGTCTTCTTAACTGTTATTTTCAACAACAAACAGTGTTTGACAGTATTTGGTCAACGCAATACATTTCAGACTTGTCTTTGTCCGCGGATTTGACCGTTACACAATTTTTTAGCGCCACTTCAAATCGTTACACGTTTTAATTTTCAAAAATGTTTAGATTCACAAATTCATGAAAAAATGTCCAACATTTCCTCCACAAATTTGCTCACCACCAACAATGAAGAGCAAACTTCCCTCATTGAAGAAGAATGGGAATTCAAAGCTCCTAAATATTTTGACTTTGATAAAATCCTGTTCTCATCATCAGAAGATTCCCACAATAAGAGTCATACTGATCAATGGTTTTTCACCGAAGACGCACAACATTTGGAATTTCTCGATCCGAAATACATTGATTTGAATAACCAACCACAACAACAACAACAAATCTTGTTCCCCAACGGTGCTGGTTCCATGATGAATCATACCGACATTACTCTCAGTAACATTAGCACCATTTCAAAATTCAGTGTTCATCATCATGACGATGATGGAGCCTCTCTCTACTCTTCGGGTAGCAACAATATTCAATCCATCCAACCACAAGGCACTCTATCATCATCACTCTTCTCCAATAATTATCATTCCGTACCAGCTCTTGCCTCTCAACAAGCACACAAGAAGCCCACAAGTCGTCGTCCAGCGCCAAAGCTTACCATTCCCCAGACTCTGAAATTCATGACAGATCAGAGAATGAAGCAGAAAGGTCAAATGATCATGAACCCAAATACAAGTAAGGCGTCTTCAACAACAATGATCAAAACAACACTCAAAGTGGAGAATAAGGATTTGAATTTGACCAAATTCAAGACAATCACCCGACCCAAGTTAATGTCTCCAAAACCCTTCAAGTTTGCAACTGAGAGTAGAGCTGGCCTCAAGAATCACAACAACAACAACAACACGAGCATCTTACCTCCTGGTCATTCTCCTTTCAATAAGAGCATGCTTCAGAAAATTAATGAGATGAGAACCAAGATGCCTTCTCGATGGAAATGCAACACGAGTGTGATGAAATCATCGTCATTGGCAACACCAGGAACTCCCTTGTCAAGAAGTAAACCACTCAAGATTACCAAGCCATGCTCATTCAAGTTACGAACCAAATTCAGAAGTAGAATGAGAGCACAACCAGCTCAAACAACACTTGACAATGTTGTTCGTGTTGAATTTAAGGCAAGACCTCTCAATAGAAAGATCTTTGAAAGTTCAGGTCAAATGGGACTCGGAAGAGTGGTGAAACGAGAGGTCACTCATCCTGAACAGTTTAATCTTCGTACCGATGAACGAATTAAGAAGAGAAAGTTGGATCAGAGCAAGATTGCACTCGATGATGAGAGTTGTAGCAATAGTACCATGACTGCTTCTGATTGTTCTCGTCGTCCCATCAAGACTCGAAAACTTCAAGACAATACTCTAAATTCCACACAAAGTATTTTACTTCAGACGTCGAGAAGTGTCAAACCACCGACCATTCCAGAGTCACCCAATTTAAGAACCAAGCAACGAGCTGCACTACACAATAGAACTGCTCCTCAACCTGCCACCCCAAACTCTCCTCATATTACTTTTCGTGCGAGGCCTTTACCAGCCACCACTTTTCAAAACTCGTGCGCCTTTGTACCAACATTGAATGAGCACGTCACCACTGTACCTGAGCCCTTTCATCTCAAAACAGAAGAACGAGGATTCATGTATCGAAAACAATTTGAATCAAGAATGATCGAGGAGGAAGAAAAGGAAAATGAAAGTCGACAATTTAAGGCAAGACCTATTTTAAAGTCAGTCATGAATGGATCCTTGTGTGATGCCAGCAATAGCAGTATCAGTAGTAGTGTTCGGTCGAATATTACGAAACCCATTACAATTCCTGTGTCTCCAAAACTTCTCACCAAGAATAGAGCTCGTTCTGAAGGAGACTCGATTTTGAAAAGTGTCATTATTGGACCTTCTCTACCAAATACGTCAACTTTTAGAGCACGACCCATGCCACACTTTTATCATTCAAATCCTTCCACTTCCATTCAACACAAAACCTCACGGAATATGGATGTGACTCATGTGGAGCCTTTTCATTTGAGAACAGAGGAGAGAGGACAAGCCTATCAATTTAAATTCAAGAGTCGAATGGAAGAACTTTCAAAAATGTCCTCAAAAGAAGATGCGTCTGGTTTGACCTCTTCGTTCACAACAACTAGGAAGCAAGTTTCTTCCACTCACACCACCACTGCTACCACTCTTCGATTATAAATTATTCATCACAATATCGACTGGATATAATGTCACATCAAAATTTGTGTAAGATTTTGAATAAATTTTGTGGCATGTGTCAAATTGATTTAGAGATTTACCTCCGGAGTTTGTTTGTGGGGAAGGTCAAAATAAATGATTGAAACTATTTTAAAAAAATGTCGTTTTGCTCGTGCTCACTCCTGCGTCGTTGTGGCCTTGTTCTAACAATCGTGATGTGTTTGATTTTTTCAACAAGTTTCCAGGGTGTGAACGGAACCAAATCAATTCAATCCTCAACACCTCCGTTATGGGGAGGGGCAGATGCTTTCCGTGTCTTGGTCAATCTCACGAATCCGAGTCCAATCGCGAAATGGATCTTTGCCTATTATCATTCAAGTTCATTGAGGGCTGAGCGCTATGAACATTTTCCACCTCAATATGATGAGATGTGCGTGGATCTTCCCAATGCAAGCCCCTCACAACAATGTAATGTGATTTTCTCGTATAATGGTTGGTCCTATCTACAATTGCCTCAACAATCGTTTTGTTGTAAATGTGAGAATACGTTTGGAGCGATTCGAGGAGATTGGTTAATGCAAAATTCAACCTTTGCAGGTGTTGTGCGAGATCAGAGGACAGGATATGAAACTCAACATTGGACCAAATGGGGACAGTATTTGAATCATTATTATTGTACCAATGATGACAAGAGAATGCCTATTCTTTTTAACGAACTATGGGGACCTCAACACACTCTTAAGCAATGGGAATTTTTGGTTCAGACTTTTAAGGTTGGTGAGTTTGATTTCAAGAAATATTTGGGACCTCCAGAAAATTGTGAAAACTTGTGTATGACCGATGTTTGTAAGGCCTATCGAAAGTAGAAGTTATCAATTGCAGTATTAGATAAACACCAACAATTAAACAAAGGTTCTCTCTCACGAGAAGACATTCCTCGTACTAGTCCTAAACTTGATGTTTTGTCTCACAAAGAATGTGACTCACATTTTATTGGTTTCACAAAGAACAAGACACGGATAGAGCTCCTTGCTGCCATTTACAAGTTTCTTAGAGGGTGCAGCCATCATGATTTCTTTTACACAATGTTTCCCATTGTATTATTTTGAGTATTTTCGTATTTACCAAATTCTTGTTTGAATAATTCAGAGTCGACTTTAACGACCCACCGAAAATTTTCAGAGAGAATGATCGTTGTCACTTGTTGCTGTTGTGGATTGGCTTTGCTTGCCTCAATGACAAATTGATGAGAGAACATTCTTGCAGTGGTTGGATCATTATCTAGAGCGAGCATACCAAATGAAGTCAGTAACATGTGTGTATCGTCTAATTGGTGTGTTTCGCAAATGTTAGTGCATCCATTTCACAGGGTTCGTCAGTAAAAGTAAGTTTGCTGATTTCTCTTGCATTGTGAACCTACCAATTACTTGATAATCAAAAGAGGTAAAGCACATTTGCTGATAAATCTTGTCGAATAAGTTAATAATATCTGCGCCTTGATAAACGAGGCCGTTCCAAAGAAGCTTTGAAGTTTGAGAATATAATCGATGGAGTAATTCTTTACGCCCAGTATTCCATGCAAAGTAGTACGAAAGTAAAAATCGTTGAGCGTATTCGGCCTCTGCAACAATCTTTGTTGAATATTTCGTTTTAAAATTAGAATGATATCATTGGTGTGTTCACAACGAAATTTGTGCCGTAAGGTTAAATTTGATATTGTTGAATGATCCGATATGATATCATCAACAAGTAATATTTGTTTGCACAATATTTGGTTTGATCGTTTTTAAACATGTTTTTACAATGAGTTATCATCATCACATAATAAATTTAAAATCGGACACGCAAGAAAATTCATCCAACATCATCCCAAACGCCCATCATCATCGCAACCCACACAGCAGTTCATCATCAGGGCGCTGTGTCCTCGTTTTCTTCTTCACTTACTTTTTGTTGTTCCGCCAGCGATAGTGGTTTATTCATTTTTATAAGTTGTGTTTATTAATATTTTATAATGATAACAGCGAACATATCGATGAGACTTTACTTCACATTCCATCATCATATAAAAGCAGATGAGGCTTCAGAATAAATCAATACTAGACGAATAGTATAAATATTGTTTTTCGATCATTATTGCAATCATAAAAAAAATATCAGCACACTGTTGGAATTTCACAACGCTTTGAACACGGATAGACTCCGAATAATCATCCATAAAACTCAGACACATTTCTTTTTATCGTTCATTTACAACGTTAGAAAATGCTCCGAAAGAAAAATAATAAGAGATTTAATATGCTCTTATTGAAAGAGGATGAAATATATTTTCAGGACTTTTCATGTACTTATTTTATGGGAGTTGGAGGAAGGTGTGTGTTTGTTGTGATATCATGATGACCATTATTCAAACATTTTATTAACATTATTTCTGATGAATGATCATCATGCGGCAAAATCAAACACCTCCAGAGAGAAATACAAAGGAAGGCTACACTTTTGCTCTCACTCGTTGGTATTCGTTCCCGATGATACACGATATTCAATTACAAGACATCCCTTCGAGAAGATAGAGGGAGGTTTCAAAAAATTCAGACCAACCCCAAATAATCAACCATTCTTTACATCATTCAGCGAGGAAAATATGTTTTGTTTTACATGCACAGAATTTGTAGAGATCCGAAAGGGAAATAAGGACCATCCCTATATTTTCAAAAAAGTAAGTGTCTCAAAAGTAGGGTGTAAAAGACCTCAAATTGGCGACAATTTTTGTACCACAACAAAACGTATAGCAACCAGATACAGTAGTTATTGGACTCACGTTTTTGACAGCTCAACAATTTGTTGAAAAAATTTCTCCAATCTATCAATTGTTCCAAAACAATTCTGGATCTCCTTCCACTGAAAAGATGAATCAAATTTATGAAGATCAAATTGCCAAAGGTTTTTCTTTTGATATCACATGGTTAGAAGATTTCAGAGAACAAACACTATATGAAACTCATGGTACAAAAGTTACACCGCTTGTCGACACCCACGGATGTATTTTATTGACCAATGAACGAATTTATTTCCAACCGTTCAACAACATTAGCACAAAACCAGTTAAAAAGTATAACTTGAGGGATATTAACAGAATTGTCAAACGACGTCACAACTTGCGTCAAATTGGTGTAGAAATATTTTTACAGAACAACAAGAGCATCTTCTTTTCTTTTAAAAACCAAATAGAGCGTGATAACTTTTACAATACAATTTTAAAGCAACCAGTAATATCCAACATTTCGATGAATGATCAAGGCAATATGACACTTAAATGGCAAAGCGGTCTGATCAGCAATTTTGATTACTTGCTGTACTTGAATTTTATTGCAGATCGCTCATTTAACGATTTGACACAGTATCCAGTATTTCCATGGGTCATTGCTGATTACTCAAGTAAGACTCTAGATCTTCAAGATCCAAATACTTTCCGAGATTTGAAAAAACCCATTGGTGCTCTTAGCCCAGACCGGCTGAAATATTTCAAAGATCGATATTACCAAATGCCAGAGCCAAAATTTTTATATGGTACACACTATTCAACACCTGGTTATGTTCTCTATTTCCTAGTGAGACAAGCACCTGAATACATGCTCAAACTTCAGAATGGAAAATTTGACGCGCCAGACAGAGAGTTTTGTGCTATCAAACAAACCTATAATTCAGTGCTGACCAACACTACCGATTTGAAAGAACTAATACCTGAATTCTATCAATCCACAGGAAGTTTCTTGATGAACTCTCTGAACCTAGATTTAGGTGTTAGAAATAATGGCCAACGGGTAAATAACGTTATTTTACCTCCATGGGCTAAAGACGAGCAGGACTTTATTTACAAATGTAGATTGGCTCTTGAAAGTGATTATGTTTCACAAAATTTACATCACTGGATTGATTTAATATTTGGTTACAAACAAAGAGGAGAAGAAGCTGTCAAGGCTGATAACTTGTTCTATTATTTAACCTATGAAGGAGCAGTCGACATTGAAAAAATAAGAGATCCAATTGAAAGAAGAGGAATTGAAATTCAAATTAGAGAATTTGGTCAAACACCAAGACAAGTATTCACATCTCCACATCCTCAAAGAAAGGCATCAGTAAGTTTTCTCCTTAAGTTGAAAATTTGTACATGATTTGATGTTTTCAATATTTTAATGGACCATCAAATATGCTATGTATGATTTCACACTACGTCAGACAAATCTTTCCAATATTACCAAATTTTCCGTAACCTCCTCAAACACAATTCCTTTAGATATTATTTCAGCAACCAACAGAGATGTTCCACAATCTCCATCCGTCGTTCGAACTGGATCTTCGTTATTCATGGATAGAGAATCAGGATTTAGCACCTCTTCCAAGACGTCATCTCCAATGTTAAGCTCTACAAGCTCTTTTAGATCAGTTTCTTCGCCATTATTTACACCCAAAGACAATGACGACTTTGACGTGAATGATTTGTTGAAATCAGATCTTAATCGTCCAAGTAGCTTTTTCAACAAGCAACTTGAAGACTTGGAGTCTTCTTCGTCACTCCAATCTGCCGATTCATTTAGTTCTTCCTCAGTTTCATTGGATAGTTTAACAGACAATAGTCCTAACCGCACAAGAAAAAAGAGATCTACGTTGAGAAAGCAAAAACAAAATGAGAGCTCGTTCGCTCCCAAATTTTCAACGACCACCACAGACGAGCCAACACTCAAAGTGGAGCTTCATCGAGATCGTATCACTTCGGCCATCATTAGTAAGGACAAATCGAGAGTGTACACTTCCAGTGACGACAGTACATGTAAGATTTACTCATTAGGTATGTGGGACTGTTCTTGTTATTTTCTTGAATTATTTGAATAATTGTGAAATTTTTGACATCGTGTCGATACCACATTCTGCAATATATTCTGATTGCACTCACAAAAAGAATCAAAACGTCAGTTGAGAAGAATTGCAGATATGGGAGACATGGCACTTTCTTCTTGCGCTATTCTTGACGAGACTGCCGAACAAAAGATTTTGGTTTCTGGATCGTGGGATAATAGAATTTATGTGTACTCGATCGAATATGGAAAAGTTTTGGACACGATTCAAGCTCACGAGGACGCCATCTCCAGAATTTGTGTTAAGAATGACAGCTTAATTTCAAGTTCATGGGATTCAGCAGTCAAGGTGTGGAAATGCACTTCTGATTCTGTCACATCCACTCCAATGTTAACCTTTCAAGATCACGAATCTCCAGTTCATAGTTTGAGCGTTGATTCATCTGGAAATTTGATTGTTTCAGGAAGTGAAGATGGTTTAGTGATTGTGTTTGATTTACGTCAAAAGAAAGCCGTTGCTGAATTCCATGCTCACAATGACGTTGTTGCTGATGCATGTTTTTGTGGAGAAGACTCACAACGATTTGTGTCTTGTTCCAAAGATGGATCCATTAAGCTGTTTGATGTGTCGGGCACTGAGATTGCTCAATTCAGCAGTCCTGTTGTATGTCAGGCATGGAGATGTTTGACTTCAGATGGATTCGAATTGCTTTCAGGAGGTGAAGATGGAAAGTTGTACAAGTGGAATGTTCAAGATGGATCTCTCACCAAAGCGATTAACGCCCACAATTCTGCATTAACTTGTATTAATGTCAGCGAAGATGGAGAAAGTGTCATCACAGGCAGTAAATCAGGTGAAATGATTTACTGGGACAAGTAGGTTGGCCAATAAAATATGGCACTCTTGAAACACGAATCATAAAAACCTTGCACATGTACTTTTCATCCACAGTTATATTGACACAATGTCAATACTCAAAATTAAAACTGAATGTGTATATATCCAAATTATTCGTGTGGTTACAGTGTCATTGGGCATAACAAGATTAATTTACAAAAATTTGACACCTTCATTGTCACCAGATTGAAAGATTTCAGCCTTTCCTCTCTTTTCCAACACTTTGAGTGCCTTTTTAAATACCTCCGGATTCATTTCAAAAAATTCAGATCCTTCACCGGCTTCTCCTTCTAATAATTCAAAGAATGTACAAACAGTGTTTGTCAGTCCATTGTCGTCAACCCATTTCTGTATCTTATCTGCCCATTCTGCAGGTGTTTTCCAATAAATAAAAATGGTTTCTTTTTTCTTATCAGCCCATTCAGCTCTTTCTTTTGAAACCATATCCTCCAACAAGTCATAAATTGTGTCTTTCTGCATTTTCCGATTAATGTTTTTATTATTAAAAAAATTCATTTCTTCTTCCGCTACATTCATCACAAATTTCCGTTGATGTTCATAATATTTTAAAATTAAAGAACTCCATGCTTTATATTGTTTTGCTCTCGTCTCCAGAATGTGTTGAAACGAATAATACGGAGGGAGTGAATAGAAGAGAGGAAATTTAAAGTCTTGTTGTTTGCTCATTTTTTTGTGATCAGGTTGGAGTAATCCGAAACTTTCGTTCTACCTAATGAAAAGGATCCAATGTTCCCAACAAGAACCAAGGTTCAATGAATTCGATTCATCACATTATTGAATTCCCTTCTTGTGAATTCTTGGAAGACAATTTAAAATGCTTTCTCTTCGAACATTTGTTCAGAAATTAAAAAAAATAGCATCATCACACCAGCGGAAGCTCTCTCTTCATTTCTTTCGCCCCTCAAACTCTGGAAAGAAGCTTCTTTTCATCATCATTAATTCACTAATATAAATACGCTAACAAAACTATTCATCATATCATTACAGCATGTGGGGAACAAGCCAGGCAACGACCGGAGTGCCATTAATGGGATCAGCAGGAATTGGCGATGTTAATCCTAATGGAAATTATTGTCTTCCTGATCTTCCTTCGGATACAGTTTCCATGATTTCATGGTGTCCTACACAAAATTACATTGTAGCTAGTAGTTGGGATGGTACCGTGAGCGCATGGGAAGTTCAAGCTGCAAATCAAATGGGCAAGATACAATTCGCTGCCATGGGAAAAGCCAAGTATAAACATGATGCACCAGTGTTGAGCTGTTGTATGTCTCGGGACGGAAAGATATTCTCAGGAGGATGTGATAACAAGGCCAAATACTTTCAAATTGGTTCACAGAGCGATGTTACATTTGGTGCTCATGACCAACCCATAAAAGCAATCCGATCGTTGGATGGAGTTGATAATATGCAGACAATTGTAATGACTGGAAGTTGGGATAAGAATATCAAGTTTTGGGATATTAGAAACACAAACGGACAACCTGTTGGAGTTGTTGCTCAAAAAGACAGAATTTATGACATTTCAGTTTCTGGACCAATGGCAGTTGTAGCATTAGCAAATAAGGAAGTACTAGTTTATGATTTAAGAAAACCACAAGAACCATACAAACAATATCAATCTCCATTGAGAGAACAAACGAGATGCGTAGCATGTTTCCCTGATCAATCAGGGTTCGCGATTGGATCCATCGAAGGAAGAGTTGGTATCAATTATTTACAAGAGACTGCTTCGAAGAAGAACTTTGCATTCAAGTGCCACAGAGAGGTCAATAACATTTTTTCAATCAATGCCATTTCATTCCATCCTGTATTTGGAACGTTTTCGACAGCTGGTGCAGATGGTACTTTCCACTTTTGGGATCATACTTCCAAGCAACGATTGCATCAATTTAAAAAGCTTAATGCTGATTTGACAGTAGTTTCAACAGCTTTCAACGGAGATGGTACCATATTTGCGTACGCAGCTGGATATGACTGGAGTAAGGGACATGAATTTTACAAGAAGCATACCTACATTTATTTGCATCCTGTAGAAGAACTTCAAGTTAAACCAAAAGGCCCAGGTAAATAAACACGCGTTAAGGTTTGAATTGGGAATATACTTGTCATATGTAAGGTGTTTTAAATACTAGCCTCAGTTCAAAACATCACTTGATTTTGCAATCAAGAATAAAATTGGTGCTTTTAGTGTCCAAGTCTAACACATTTAGCACATTCCTTAAAGTCAGTCGTGATAACTTGAATTTTAAACATATATGATTAATTAGGTGTACAAAGGTATAAAGAAAATCATCATTTGCATTCATACGTTCCAACGCCGCGCTCAACGTTTTGATTGAAGTCAAAAATTTTCTTTTCATTTTTGGTTTTGTTTTATTCAACGTTTCTTCTTTTTCGTTGGTCCTTCGTTAGGGTGTCGAGTGGAAGGATAAATCTCGTCGTATTTGCTTGTTTTGCGAGAACATATCAAGTCAACATCTTGAAAGGCTGACGATGCAAAAAGTCCCATTGTAAATTGAGCCATCACACTATTCAAATTATCATTCTCGTGTGGAATGAAATAAATAAAAGTATGCAGACTTCCACAGCTGACTCGAGTACGAAAATTCTTACTATTATTGAGATCTTGATACGTGTAGTGACGAGGTAATTTCGTAAAACGTGTCAACACAGGCTCACTTAGACTTGTCTCTCTCATATTATCTTCATAGAACCCCAATTGATTGGAAATGTTAGAGCCTGTGACAAATACTTCGTTCGTAGTGGTGGTACAAACACTGTGAAAATCTCCAACTGAAATAGTTTCAAAAGCATGAACGAGTTCACTTGGAATATTGACATCTTTCAGAGAGGTTCCATCAATTTTGTCTCTGGAAATTGGAATTTTTTGTCCCAGTTGACCTTCGATAAAGCGACCAAAACCAGCCAAACCACACTCTGTTTGGCCATCACGGAACACAAAGAAACCATGATAATTTCCTGATGCAATTTTTGAAACAGGTTTCACCGTCGTCACAATGGTTGGTGTAAAGACTTGGTCAACAAATAGCTTGCTCTGGCCACAGAAATAGACATGTCCTTCTTGTGTTAGGAAGAGGGACCAATTGGCTCCAGCTTCTACCTGCACTGTTTTCGAGTCAAGTTTCTTGCAAGAAAGTAAATTTAAATTGCTCACAACGCCATCCACTAACATGTCCTGTACGGCGTTATCGGTAGGATCAAAGCCAAGTTTTCCATTTTCTGGCGAGCCAGAAATGTAAACTCTCTTATCATTGGTCAACAAGAGAGTATGATTGAATCCACAACTCACTTGAATAATTTCCTTACTGGTTGGCTTTAACAAGGATAAATCTACAAGTTGTGGAATTCTAATTGATTTTTGTAAACCTTGTTCGACGGGCTGAGAGCACTGTCCATAGCTATTATTTCCACATGCATACATGGTAAGAGTTCTTCTACAAATAAAAATGTTGTAAAATATTCCACAACTAATATCTACAATGTCTTCTTCGAGTAGGTCACAGAGAGTTGGTGTCGTGATGTGTGTTTTCCGATTTTTCGTTTGATTTAACCTAAAATGTGAGGTATTGTTGATGGTAGTATTACTTGGATTGGAATTCGTTGTAATATTATGACCATCATTATTCGAGTTTTCAAAAGCATTTGTGGTTCTTGTTGTGTTTCCAGAAACTGGCAAGACATTAAAATCGTTCAATCCGCAACAATACACCTTAAATGAATCTGTAATGAAAAATGTTCTATTACTGGCACATATTACTTTCCGAATGGTTTGTCCATTAAAAACTTTGGTAGTATTCATAACATGGACTTTACATTTTTCTTGTTCTTCCCGCGTCCAAAATGAATTATGATCATGCTCTATTAATTGACTACCAGCCATCCGAAGCGATGATGGATGCATTGCTGAGAGAATTACATTCTTCCGAGCAAAATCTGTTGAAGTATGAACTCCCAGCTGATGATCCATATTATCACCAAAACATAACATTCGTAGGCAAGACATTTTTTTTAAAATTGAAAAAATCCAATTTGATGTTGAACCATCAAAATGCTAATGACCTTCTTTTGAATATGTGCATTGTTTGGGGTGATGATATATTTCTATGACTGTTTGTTCATTGAATTAAGTTTGAAATGCAAGTTTAGATTTGCATTTCCATACTTTTTTATGATTTAAAAAAAATTAATCGTAATGATATCTACGACCACGACATCGTCTTGTTCTGCGAGTGATCAGGACGCGTCAGAGGATGGAGTTTCGGATCAAGTAATAATGGCTACCATGAATAAAGATATGACGGAGGAAGAATTGGAACGTATTAAACAACAATGGACCGTTGAACAGGAGGAATTAAAAAAACAATTAATTACGCAAGATGATATTGATTTTGATCCCGATGATTTGGATGGAACATTGAAATTTGTTGGAGGTGTAGATAGTAGGTTTGGATTTTTGGTGTTATCAGGGAAGTGAATTCTGAAAATATAATGTCTTGGAAAATTAGTTAGTTTTGATAAGGAAAATCCAGTGAATGCAATTGCAAGTTTAATTGTGTTATCACTTCCAGATTTGAAAGTTGTTTATGAAAAGTATGATAAAGTCGTCATGCAACATCCTTATATTCCAGGATTGTAAGTGGATGATATTGAATGATTGTATTTGAATTTCAAAATCTCATTGGTGGGTCTCGAACAAATGGATAGCCTGGCCTTTCGAGAAGTTCCACATCTGGAGAGTATGGTTAATGATTTACGACAAAATTGTCCACAATTTGTGCCACAAGTAATTCTTGTTGATGGAAATGGAATATTGCATCAACGTGGATTTGGTCTTGCATCACATTTAGGAGTTGTTCTCAATATTCCCACAATAGGTGTAGCAAAAAAGCTATTGGTAAGTCATTGCAAAATTGCGCTCCGTGTGACACGATTGATTTGAATAGTATGTGGATGAAATTACCAGAGAAACAGTGAAAGAGCTAGTTCAGAAACAACTCAAAGCCAAAGGTGACCATGCCAAACTTGTGGGAAAGAGTGGAATTACTCATGGTGTTGTTTTTCAGCCAATACAAAAGACGGGTCGACCTCTCTTTCTCAGTATTGGTCATAAAATCAGTTTGGAATCATGCATTAAGGTTGTCCTCAAAACATGTATTCAT
This sequence comes from Naegleria lovaniensis, assembly GCF_003324165.1. Classification (NCBI taxonomy): domain Eukaryota; phylum Heterolobosea; class Eutetramitea; order Acrasida; family Naegleriidae; genus Naegleria; species Naegleria lovaniensis. The sequence goes on from NW_025407824.1 coordinate 915,505, forward strand.
AAAAACCCAGAACCTATTCGACAAGCTGATCTTCGAAGTCGTCGAATGATAGAAGCACAAGCTTCCGAGAACAATAAAATTTAATGCAACAATCAAAATTTGGGACTACCTTATGTCTCTTTATCAAGTTAACTCGATCAAAAAGAGGAGGGTTGTTGATCAAGATAAAATTCGCAAAGGTTCACAAAAAAAATTCCATATCGTCTTCTTTCAGAATTCTTCATTTCATTTCTTTTTGAAAAAACTATGGGCCAACACTCATCATCAGAGAAAGGAACTATTGGTTCTGCAATCATGGTTGGAGAAGATGACGATGCTCCACAACAACAACAATCCAATCAAACTGTTACTGGTGGAAAGGGAGGAGCCACTACTTCATCCTCCGGATTCGTTTCAAAGAACAAAATTAACGAATCCGTACAAATTGTTTCCATTGAGAAGGATAATGAAGATGAATATGATTTCTTGGTGAAGGTGGTTCTTGTAGGCGATTACGGAGTGGGTAGGTAACATTTCAGTTTCAGAGATCGTTTGATGATGATATGATGATATTGAAATACTTGTTGAAATTTCTGAAATCATCACGGGAATTGGACAAAATGAAACCACATGTGATGATGTTGTTTGGAAATATCACAACCGTCCTCAATTCGTATACGTGATGAATCATTCTAGGCAAAACAAGTCTTGCTAAGAAAATTTCTCAACGAGGATTCACCACACAGCATCAACCAACGATTGGAATTGATTTTGTAGTTTGTACATTGGTTCTCAATACCAAAGAGACTGGTAAGTAACAAGGGAAGGCTTGTCTCTCAACCGATAATTTCCCATTAATTGTCAAACATGTCAATTTGTGATGATCATGACATTTACGGAACTCATTTTACGTTTTGGTTTGTGAACCAATAGTTCGTCTTCAGCTTTGGGATACTGCAGGTATGATTTTTACTACTGCTTTTTGAGCTGTTTAAATTACTTTATTTTGAAATTGAACACTTTTGTAATTCACCTCCATGATAACAACATAGGTCAAGGTAAGTGTTATTCACAAGAGAATAGCTCATTTCCTTAATATCTTGTTCTTTTCTACTACAACCAAACGTGCTACAAACAGAAAAATTTAAGGCTCTTGCCAGTTCGTTTTTCAGAGGTGCCGATGGTATATTTGTGATTGGTAGGTTTTTTGAACTTTTTTGAAAACTCAAAGGAGTGGAAATTGAAATTTCATGTTAAACGTAAATCATATTTCAAAACACCACACCTGATTTTCAAAAATAATATTTATCATGCATCGTATTTCTCACAGCTGATGTTTCAGAAAAATCGTCCTTTGATAGAATTCCAGGTTTTCTTGAAGACGGCAAAAAGAATTGCTCTTCAGATGTTGAATTTGTTTTTATTGCATCCAAGATTGACCTGCGTACGCAACAATTAGGAGTAATGACCGAGCCAGAGGCAAAGAATGAATTTAGAAAGTATGATGCTAACATCCCAATTATAGAAACCAGTGCTAAGGAAGACAAAAATGTTGAAAAAGCACTTTTAACAATTATTCAAAGAATTTACAACAAGAAAAAGGAGGCAAAGCAATAGATGCAGCAAAACATGTGTAGTAGAGAAACAATAATAGTAATTTTTTAATGAAATTGTAAACTATTTTTACATGAAGGTTGTTGTGGAGGATGATAATATTATTTGTCGTGGTATAGACACAATTTCACAACCAAGATCTTTTAGGGTGTGGAACTGTCCAAACGCAACAAGCACTCTTCCATCAATGGCTGATCTGTAGAATGATTCTCCATTGTGAATTCTTCATGAACTGGAGTTTGGGCGATAATATAACGTGACACTACCTGAGGTTGAGTTAGGACATGTTTTCGAACGATTGAAATGAAGGTATGAATAATATCAGGATATCTTTCAGCGGCCTCTTGCAAACGATCTTTCAATGCAGACAATGAGGACCATCCACCACTTTCTTGTCCATGAATAATTTCAGATAGCTGTGGGGTAGAGGACAAACATGCACCACTTCTCGTTGTCATAGCAGTGATAGAAGCAACCTTCTGCTCCTTACCATGAGGCTGATCTCTCTCCTCTTCTTGTTTCTTCTTTTTAGTAAGACATGCTTGAGAACATGCATTCGATGTTGTCAACCCTGTTGAACAAGTACAACCATTACTAGCTGCATTCACCCATGCTTCAGCAGTAGCGGTTGGTAGTAGTGAACAAGTCGAACCCACCATGGAATTTACGAATTTACGTTTTTTTCCACATTTGAGTTGATTCACCAAGGGTCGATCGGTGCCATATCTCAACACGTAGAGTTCACACTTGTTACATAATGGCTTTCCACTCACTTGATGCTTTCTCCACATGGGTGTTGTACGAGTGCCACAATTTTCACATTGAGTATTTTCAGTTACTCGATTGTAGGATCGTTTCGTACCAACATTCAAAGCAGTTGGTGGATGACATGCACGAGTATTTATCGTGGCACGAATGAGTCTAAGATGAGTTGGTACATTTTGGCGACTGGCGACTTTCGCCAACCGCCAATTACACACTACCATAATCGCAATTCGCCAATTAAGATTGTAAATCTATTACAACACGGTAATTGTAATTTTTAGAGGGAAACATCGCTTGAAAAATTTCCTAAACAACACAGTGTGTAGTGTCAACCATGTCCATCAACCAAACAGCTTCCTCTCAGCAAGAAGAAGAACAGTCCAAGAAAAGACTAGAACAGTCCCCAGTACAAGGCTTTGAGGAAGAACCATCAGAGTGCGAGCATCCTAAACACAGAAAGTTAAACCCTGAACCACCTTATAATATTGAACAAATCATCCAGAACTCCTTGCAACACTTTTCCAATTCCATGATGGATCAGATAGAAGGACTCACCACAAAGGTACAAGGCTTTGAAACTCGCCTTCAACAAGTAACTCAACCACATCAATTTAATAATAACAACCATCCGTTCGACCCTAACTTCTCAGTACCAAACCATATGCATGTCCCACAATCTACAAATATGTTCAACATCCCATTCCAAAACAAGTCTGACAATGCTCCCGTCGCCCCTCATACCTGCAGATGGATCAATATTAACGACACTACTTACAACCTATTTTCAAACAACCACACTACTACAAACACACCTTTCAATGGTTTATCAGATGAAGCCTTAAAGTTCTACACCTCTTCATACTTGAAAAACAATTGGAACTTCGCCCCCGACTACCTCGCTAAACTCAACGGGCTAGAACTTGCTCAACTTCTCCAACAAAGTATTATAAGAAAGCTCCTTACCATGACCCCAACTGGAACAACTCTTACCTACCTTATTGGAAAATACAAACAACTGCTTCAAAACACAAACATTCCTCATGTTAAAACCGAACCACGTCCGGAATTAAACCTTCCAATCCTTAACACAGTATTAGTTTGCAGCGGCCTTACCTGCAAAGCACTCAACTGTTCAGCAATGTCAACAGATCTCATTGCCCGAGCAGAATTACTTGCGTTGGGCTTACTACTATCAAACAGAATAGCCAATGCCCTTGACTGCGCAGCTGAGAATAATTACACAATGGAAGACATCTCCAGAGAAATTAACCAACAGCTCAATAATACAAACGTACCTCAGACATTGCTTCTATTAAATGGTGTGACATTACCTGGGACAAACCAATGAAGGGTTGGTTTCAAATAATTAATTCAGGTCACAAAACCGATAAAGATCCATCATAATCGAACCAGCCCCCAACCAAAAGTACTGCCCTGTGAAATTAATCACCTCATACAGAGACCAAGTCCACCACTTCAAAGAAAGAATACCTTTACAAATAAA